>NC_060140.1:44765084-45065084 GCF_021461385.2 Schistocerca piceifrons | reverse complement strand
CTTTCCGAGGCTCCTTACAGTTCTTCTTCATCAAGTGTAGAACGTAAGGGAGACATGGTCAAATGTGCGCTAACTATGTCTACAGATGGTGAATGTAGGAAAAGCTGCTTTCCGCAGCTCCTTACAGTCCTCCTTCACCTAGGGTAGAATGGAAGGGAGACGTGTACAGCTGTGCGCTAGTAATGTCTACAGATGGTGAATGTTGGAAATGGTGCTTTCTGAGGCCCCTTACAGTTCTTCTTCATCAAGGGAAGAATGTAAGGGACACACGGTCAGATGTGCGCTAACTATGTCTACAGATGGTGAATATTGGAAATGGTGCTTTCTGAGGCTCCTTACAGTTCTTCTTCATCAAGAGTAGAAAGTAAGGGAGGCAAGGTCAGGTGTACGCTAACTATGTCTAGAGATGGTGAAAGTTGGATATGGTGCTCTCCACAGCTCCTCACAGTCCTCCTTCACCTAGAGTAGAAAGGAAGGGAGACATGTACAGCTGTGCGCTAGTAATGTCTACAGATGGCGAATGTTGGAAATGGTGCTTTCTGAGGCTCCTTACAGATCTTCTTCATCAAGGGTAGAAAGTAAGGGAGACATGGACAGATGTGAGCTAACTATGTCTACAGATGGTGAATGTTGGAAATGGTGCTTTCTGAGGCTCCTTACAGTTCTTCTTCATCAAGGGTAGAAAGTAAGGGAGACATGGACAGATGTCCGCTAACTATGTCTACAGCTGGTGAATGTTGGAAATGCTGCTTTCTGAGGCTCCTTACAGTTCTTCTTCATCAAGGGTAGAAGGTAAGGGGGACATAGTCAGATGTGCGCTAACTATGTCTACAGATGGTGAATGTTGGAAATGGTGCTTTCCGCAGCTCCTTACAGTCCTCCTTCACGTAGGGTAGAAAGGAAGGGAGACAAGTGCAGCTGTGCGCTAGTAATGTCTACAGATGGCGAATGTTGGAAATGGTGCTTTCTGAGGCTCCTTACAGTTCTTCTTCATCAAGGGTAGAAAGTAAGGGGGACATGGTCAGATGTGGGCTAACTATGTCTACAGATGGTGAATGTTGGAATTGGTGCTTTCTGAGGCTCCTTACAATTCTTCTTCATCAAGGGTAGAAAGTAAGGGGGACATGGTCAGGTGTACGCTAACTATGTCTAGAGATGGTGAAAGTTGGATATGGTGCTTTCCACAGCTCCTCACAGACCTCCTTCACCTAGAGTAGAAAGGAAGGGAGACATGTACAGCTGTGCGCTAGTAATGTCTACAGCTGGTGAATTTATAAATGGTGCCTCCTGAGCTACTTACTGTTCTACTTGACCAAGGGTAGAGAGTAAGGGAGACGTGTACATATGTACGCTAACTATGTCTACAGAAGGTGGATGTTGTTAGTGGTGCTTTCTGTGGCTCCTTACAGTTCTTCTTCATCAAGGTTAGAGTGTAATGGAGTCATGGTCAGATGTGTGCTAACTATGTCTACAGATGGTGAATGTTGGAAATGGTCCGTTCCACAGCTCCTTACAGTCCTCCTTTACCTAGGGTAGAAAGGAAGGGAGACATGTACAGCTGTGCGCTAGTAATGTCTACAGATGGTGAATGTATTAAATGATGCTTTCTGAGGCTCCTTACAGTTCTTCTTCAACAAGGGAAGAATGTAAGGGACACACGGTCAGATGTGCGCCTATTATGTCTACAAATGGTGAATGTTGGAAATGGTGCTTTCTTAGGCTCCTTACAGTCCTCCTTCACCTAGGGTAGAAAGTAAGGGAGACATGTATAGCTGTGCGCTAACTATGTGTACAGATGGTGAATTTTGGAAATGGTGCCTCCTAAGCTCCTTTCTGTTCTCCTTGACCAAGGGTAGAGAGTAAGGGAGACGTGTACATATGTACGCTAACTATGTCTACAGATGGTGGATGTTGGAAGTGGTGCTTTCTGATGCTCCTTAAAGTTCTTCTTCATCAAGTTTAGAGTGTAAGGGAGTCACAGTCAGATGTGTGCTAACTATGTCTACAGATGGTGAATGTTGGAAATGGTGCTTTCCGCAGCTCCTTACAGTCCTTCTTCACCTAGGGTAGAAAGGAAGGGAGACATGTACAGCTGTGCGCTAGTAATGCCTACAGATTGTGAATGTTGGACATGGTGCTTTCTGAGGCTCCTTACAGTTCTTCTCCATCAGGGGTAGAAAGTAAGGGAGACACGGTCAGATGTGCGCTAACTATGTCTACACATGGTGAATGTTGGAAATGGTGCTTTCTGAGGCTCCTTACAATTCTTCTTCATCAAGGGTAGAAAGTAAGGGGGACATGGTCAGGTGTACGCTAACTATGTCTAGAGATGGTGAAAGTTGGATATGGTGCTTTCCACAGCTCCTCACAGACCTCCTTCCCCTAGAGTAGAAAGGAAGGAGACATGTACAGCTGTGCGCTAGTAATGTCTACTGCTGGTGAATTTATAAATGGTGCCTCCTGAGCTCCTTACTGTTCTACTTGACCAAGGGTAGAAAGTAAGGGAGACACGGTCAGATGTGCGCTAACTATGTCTACAGATGGTGAATGTTGGAAATGGTGCTTTCTGAGGCTCCTTACAATTCTTTTTCATCAAGGGTAGAAAGTAAGGGAGACACGGTCAGATGTACGCTAACTATGTCTACAGAAAGTGGATGTTGTTTGTGGTGCTTTCTGTGGCTCCTTACAGTTCTTCTTCATCATGGTTAGAGTGTAATGGAGTCATGGTCAGATGTGTGCTAACTATGTCTACAGATGGTGTATGTTGGAAATGGTCCTTTCCACAGCTCCTTACAGTCCTCCTTTACCTAGGGTAGAAAGGAAGGGAGACATGTATAGCTGTGCGCTAGTAATGTCTACAGATGGTGAATGTATTAAATGATGCTTTCTGAGGCTCCTTACAGTTCTTCTTCAACAAGGGAAGAATGTAAGGGACACACGGTCAGATGTGCGCCTATTATGTCTACAAATGGTGAATGTAGTAAATGGTGCTTTCTGCAGCTACCTACAGTTCTCCTTCACCGAGGATAGAAAGGAAGGGAGACATGTACAGCTGTGCGCTAGTAATGTCTACAGATTGTGAATGTTGGACCTGGTGCTTTCTGAGGCTCCTTACAGTTCTTCTCCATCAAGGGTAGAAAGGAAGGGAGACACGGTCAGATGTGCGCTAACTATGTCTACAGATGTTGAATGTTGGAAATGGTGCTTTCTGAGGCTCCTTACAGTTCTTCTTCATCAAGGGTAGAAAGTAAGGGAGACATGGTCAGATGTGCGCTAACTATGTCTACAGATGGTGAATGTTGGAAATGGTCATTTCTGAGGCTCCTTACTGTTCTTTTTCATCAAAGGTAGAAAGTAAGGGAGACATGGTCAGATGTGCGCTTACGATGTCTACAGATGGTGAAATTTGGATATTGTGCTTTCCACAGCTCCTTACAGTCCTCCTTCACATAGGGTAGAAAGGAAGGGAGACAAGTACAGCTGTGCGCTAGTAATGTCTACAGATGGTGAATGTTGGAAATGGTGCTTTCTGAGGCTCCTTACAGTTCCTCTGCATCTAGCGTTGAAAGTAAGGGAGGCAAGGTCAGGTGTGCGCTAACTGTGTCTAAAGATGGTGAATGTAGAAAATGGTGCTCTCTGCAGCTCCCTACAGTTCTCCTTCACCGAGGGTAGAAAGTAAGGATGACATGTACAGCTGTGTGCTAACTATGTCTACAAATGGTGCCTTCTGAGCTCCTTACAGTTCTCCTTCACCTAGGGTAGAGAGTAAGGGAGACGTGTACAGCTGTACGGTAACTATGTCTACAGATGGTGAATGTTGGAAATGGTGCTTTCTGAGGCTCCTTACAGTTCTTCTTCATCAAGGGTACAAAGTGAGGGAGACATGGGCAGTTGTGCGCTGACTATGACTACAGATGGTGAATGTTGGAAATGGTGTTTTCTGAGGCTCCTTACAGTTCTTCTTCATTAAAGGTAGAAAGTAAGGGAGACATGGTCAGATGTGCGCTAACTATGTCTACAGATGGTGAATATACGAAATGGTGCTTTCTGCAGCTCCCTTTAGTTCTCCTTCACCGAGGGTAGAAAGTAAGGGAGACATGTACAGATGGGCGCTAACTATGTCTACAGATAGTGAATGTTGGAAATGGTGCTTTCTGAGGCTTCTTACAGTTCTTCTTCATCAGGGGTAGAAAGTAAGGGAGACATGGTCAGATGTGCGCTAACTATGTCTACAGATGGTGAATGTTGGAAAAGGTGCTTTCCGCAGCCCCTTACAGTCCTTTTCACCTTGGGTAGAAAGGAAGGGACACGTGTACAGCTATGCGCTAGTAATGTCCACAGATGGTGAATGTTGGAAATGGTGCTTTCTGAGGCTCCTTACAGTTATTCTTCATCAAGCATAGAAAGTAAGGGAGCCAAGGACAGGTGTGCGCTAACTATGTCTAAAGATGGTGATTGTAGGAAATGGTGCTTTCTGCAGCTCCCTACAGTTCTCCTTCACCGAGGGTAGAAAGTATGGGAGACATGTACAGCTGTACGCTAACTATGTCTACAGATGGTGAATATTGGAAATGGTGCCTTCTGAGCTCCTTACTCTTCTCCTTCACCTAGGCTGTATAGTAAGGGAGACGCGTCCAGCTGTACGCTAACTATGTCTACAGATGGTGAATGTTGGAAATGGTGCTTTCTGAGGCTCCTTACAGTTCTCCTTCATCAAGCGCAGAAAGTAAGGGAGGCAAGGTCAGGTGAGCGCTAACTATGTCTAAAGATGCTGAATGTACGAAATGGTGCTTTCTGTAGCTCCCAACAGTTCTGCTTCACTGAGGGTAGAAAGTAAGGGAGACATGTACAGCTGTGCGCTAACTATGTCTACAGATGGTGAATATTGGAAATGGTGCCTTCTGAGCTCCTTACTGTTCTCCTTCACCTAGGGTAGAGAGTAAGGGAGACGTGTCCAGCTGTACGCTATATCTACAGATGCTGAATGTTGGAAATGGTGCTTTCTGAGGCCCCTTACAGTTCTTCTTCATCAAGGGAAGAATGTAAGGGACACACGGTCAGATGTGCGCTAACTATGTCTACAGATGGTGAATGTTGGAAATGGTGCTTTCTGAGGCCCCTTACTGTTCTTCTTCATCAAGCATAGAAAGTAAGGGAGGCAAGGTCAGGTGTGCGCTAACTATATCTACATATGGTGCATGTTGGAAATGGTGTTGTCTGAGGCTCCTTACGGGTCCTCTTCATCAAGGGTAGAAAGTATGGGAGACATGGACAGATGTGCACTAACTATGTCTACAGATGGTGAATGTTGGAAATGGTGCTCTCTGAGGCTCCTTACAGTTCTTCATCAAGGGTAGAATGTAAGGAACACACGGTCGGATGTGCGCTAACTATGTCTACAGATGGTGAATGCTGGAAATGGTGCTTTCTGCAGCTCCTTACAGTCCTCCTTCACCTAGGGTAGAAAGGATGGGAGACATGTACAGCTGTGCGCTAGTAATGTCTACAGATGGTGAATGTTGGAAATGGTGCTTTCTGAGGCTCCTTACAGTTCTTCTACTTCAAGGTTAGAAAGTAAGGGAGTCATGGTCAGATGTGTGCTAACTATGTTTACAGATGGTGAATGTTGGAAATGGTGCTTTCCGCAGCTCCTTACAGTCCTCCATTACCTAGTGTAGAAAGGAAGGGAGACATGTACAGCTGTGCGCTGGTAATGTCTACAGATGATGAATGTTGGAAATGGTGCTTTCTGAGGCTCCTTACAGTTCTTCTTCATCAAGGGTAGAATGTAAGGTAGGCAAGGTCAGGTGTGCGCTAACTATGTCTAAAGATGGCGAATGTAGGGAATGGTGCTTTCTGCAGCTCCCTACAGTTCTCCTTCACCGAGGGTAGAAAGTAAGGGAGACATGTACAGCTGTGCGCTAACTATGTCAACAGATGGTGAATATCGGAAATGGTGCCTTCTGTGCTCGTTACTGTTTTTCTTCACCTAGGGTAGAGAGTAAGGCAGACGTGAGCAGCTGTACGCTAACTATGTCTACAGATGGTGAATGTTGGAAATGGTGCTTTCTGAGGCTCCTTACAGTTCTTCATCATCATGCGTAGAAAGTAAGGGAGGCAAGGTCAGGTGTGCGCTAACTATGTCTAAAGATGGTAAATGTAGGAAATGGTGCATTCTGCAGCTCCCAACAGTTCTCCTTCACCGAGGGTAGAAAGTAAGGGAGACATTTACAGCTGTGCGCTAACTATGTCTACAGATGGTGAATATTGGAAATGGTGCCTTCTGTGCTCCTTACCGTTCTCCTTCACCTAGGGTAGAGAGTAAGGGAGACGTGTACTGCTGTACGCTAATCATGTCCACAGATGGTGAATGTTGGAAATGGTGCCTTCTGAAACTCCTTACAGTTCTTCTCCATCAAGGGTAGAGAGAAAGGGAGACACGGTCAGATGTGCACTAATTATGTCTACAGATGGTGAATGTTGGAAGTGGTGCTTTCTGAGGCTCCTTACAGTTCTTCTTCATCAAGGGTAGAAAGTAAGGGAGACATAGTCAGATGTGCGCTAACTATGTCTACAGATGGTGAATGTTGGAAATGATGCTTTCTGCAGCTACTTACAGTCCTCCTTCACCTAGGGTAGAAAGGAAGGGAGACATGTACAGCTGTGCGCTAGTAATGTTTACAGATGGTGAATGTTGGAAATGGTGCTTTCTGGGCTCCTGACAGTTCTTCTTCATCAAGCGTAGAAAGTAAGGGAGGCAAGGTCAGATGTGTGCTAACTATGTGTACAGATGGTGAATGTTGGAAATAGTGCTTTCTGAGGCTCCTTACAGTTCTTCTTCATCAAGGGTAGAAAGTAAGGGAGACATAGTCAGATGTGCGCTAACTATGTCTACAGATGGTGAATGTCGGAAATGGTGCTTTCAACAGCTCCCTACTGTTCCCCTTTACCGAGGGTAGAAAGTGAGGGAGACATGTACAGCTGTGCGCTAACTACGTCTACAGGTGGTGAATATTGGAAATGGTGCCTTCTGAGCCCCTTACTGTTCTCCTTCACCTAGGGTAGAGAGTAAGGGAGACATGTACAGCTGTACGCTAACTATGTTTACAGATGGTGAATCTTGGAAATGGTGCTTTCTGCAGCTCCCTACAGTTCTCCTTCACCGAGGGTAGAAAGTAAGGATGACATGTACAGCTGTGCGCTAACTATGTCTACAGATGGTGAAAATTGGAAATGGTGCCTTCTGAGCTCCTTACGGTTGTCGTTCACCTAGGGTAGAGAGTAAGGGAGACGTGTCGAGTTGTACGCTAACTATGTGTATGGATGGTGAATATTGGAAATGGTGCTTTCTGAGCTCCTTCCTGTTCTCCTTCACCAAGGGTAGAGAGTAAGGGAGACGTGTACATATGTACGCTAACTATGTCTACAGATGGTGGATGTTGGAAGTGGTGCTTTCTGAGGCTCCTTACAGTTGTTCTTCATCAAGCGTAGAAAGTACGGGAGGCAAAGTCAGGAGTGCGCTAACTATGTCTAGAGATGGTGAAATTTGGAAATGATGCTTCCCACAGCTCCTTACAGTCCTCCTTCACCTAGGGTAGAAAGGAAGGGAGACATGTACTGCTGTGCGCTAGTAATGTCTACAGATGGTGAATGTTGGAAATGGTGCTTTCTGAGGCTCCTTACTGTTCTTCTACATCAAGCGTAGAAAGTAATTGAGGCACGGTCAGGTGTGCGCTAACTATGTCTAAAGATAGTGAATGTACGAAATGGTGCTCTCTGCAGCTCCCTACAGTTCTCCTTCACCGAGGGTAGAAAGTAAGGATAACATGTACAGCTGTGCGCTAACTATGTCTAGAGATGGTGAAAATTGGAAATGGTGCCTTCTGAGCTCCTTACTGTTCTCCTTCACCTAGGGTAGAGAGTAAGGGAGACCTGTACAGCTGTACGCTAACTATGTCTACAGATGGTGAATGTTGGAAATGGTGCTTTCTGAGGCTCCTTACAGTTCTTCTTCATCAAGGGTACAAAGTAAGGGAGACATGGACAGATGTGCGCTAACTATGTCTACAGATGGTGAATGTTGGAAATGGTGCTTTCTGAGGCTCCTTACAGTTCTTCTTCATCAAGGGTAGAAAGTAAGGGAGACATTGTCAGATGTGCGCTAACTATGTCTACAGATGGTGAATTTAGGGAATGGTGCTTTCCGCAGCTCCTTACAGTCCTCCTTCACCTAGGGTAGAAAGGAAGGGAGACATGTACTGCTGTGCGCTAGTAATGTCTACAGATGGTGAATGTTGGAAATGGTGCTTTCTGAGGCTCCTTACAGTTCTTCATCATCAAGGGTACAAAGTAAGGGAGACATGGTCAGTTGTGCGCTAACTATATCTACAAATGGTGAATGTTGGAAGTGGTGCTCTCCGCAGCTCCTTACAGTCCTCTTTCACATAGGGTAGAAAAGAAGGGAGACATGTACAGCTGTGCGCTAGTAATGTCTACAGATGGTGAATATTAAAAATGGTGCCTTCTGATCTCCTTACTGTTCTCCTTCAGCAAGGGTAGAGAGTAAGGGTGACGTGTACAGCTGTAAGCTGACTATGTCTACAGATGGTGAATGTTGGAAATGGTGCTTTCTGAGGCTCCTTACAGTTCTTCTTCATCAAGGGTAGAAAGTAAGGGAGACATGGACAGATGTGCGCTAACTATGACTTCAGATGGTGAATGTTGGAAATAGTGCTTTCTGAGGCTCCTTACAGTTCTTCTTCATCAAGGGTAGAAAGTAAGGGAGACATAGTCAGATGTGCGCTAACTATGTCTACAGATGGTGAATGTTGGAAATGGTGCTTTTAGCAGCTCCCTACTGTTCTCCTTTACCGAGGGTAGAAAGTGAGGGAGAGATGTACAGCTGTGCACTAACTACGTCTACAGATGGTGAATATTGGAAATGGTGCCTTCTGAACCCCTTACTGTTCTCCTTCACCTAGGGTAGAGAGTAAGGGAGACATGTACAACTGTCGGCTAACTATGTCTACAGATGGTGAATGTTGGAAATGGTGCTTTTAGCAGCTCCCTACTGTTCTCCTTTACCGAGGGTAGAAAGTGAGGGAGAGATGTACAGCTGTGCACTAACTACGTCTACAGATGGTGAATATTGGAAATGGTGCCTTCTGAGCCCCTTATTGTTCTCCTTCACCTAGGGTAGGGTGTAAGGCAGACATGTACAGCTGTGCGGTAGTAATGTCTACAGATAGTGATTGTTGGAAATGGTGCTTTCTGAAGCTCCTTACAGTTCTTCTTCATCAAGCATTGAAAGTATGGGAGATATGGTCAGATGTGCGCTAACTATGTCTACAGATGGTGAATGTTGGAAATGGTGCTTTCTGCAGCTCCTTACAGTCCTCCTTCACCTAGGTAAAAAGGAAGGGAGACATGTACAGCTGTGCGCTAGTAATGTCTAAAGATGGTGAATGTTGGAAATGGTGCTTTCTGAGGCTCCTGACAGTTCTTCTTCATCAAGCGTAGAAAGTAAGGGGGACGTGGTCAGATGTGCGCTAACTATGTCTACAGATGGTGAATGTTGGATATGGTGCTTTCTGCAGCTCCATACAGTCCTCCTTCACCTAGGGTAGAAAGGAAGGGAGACATGTGCAGCTGTGCGCTAGTAATGTCTACAGATGGTGAATTTTGGGAATGGTGCTTTCTGAGGCTCCTGACAGTTCTTCTTCATCAAGCGTAGAAAGTAAGGGAGGCAAGTTCAGGTGTGTGCTAACTATGTCTACAAATGGTGAATGTTGGAAATGGTGCTTTCTGAGGCTCCTTACAGTTCTTCATCATCAAGGGTACAAAGTAAGGGAGACATGGTCAGTTGTGCGCTAACTATATCTACAGATGGTGAATGTTGGAAGTGGTGCTCTCCGCAGCTCCTTACACTCCTCTTTCACCTAGGGTAGAAAGGAAGGGAGACATGTACAGCTGTGCGCTAGTAATGTCTACAGATGGTGAATATTAAAAATGGTGCCTTCTGATCTCCTTACTGTTCTCCTTCACCAAGGGTAGAGAGTAAGTGTGACGTGTACAGCTGTAAGCTGACTATGTCTACAGATGGTGAATGTTGGAAATGGTGCTTTCTGAGGCTCCTTACAGTTCTTCTTCATCAAGGGTAGAAAGTAAGGGAGACATGGACAGATGTGCGCTAACCATGACTACAGATGGTGAATGTTGGAAATAGTGCTTTCTGAGGCTCCTTACAGTTCTTCTTCATCAAGGGTAGAAAGTAAGGGAGACATAGTCAGATGTGCGCTAACTATGTCTACAGATGGTGAATGTTGGAAATGGTGCTTTCAGCAGCTCCCTACTGTTCTCCTTTACCGAGGGTAGAAAGTGAGGGAGACATGTACAGCTGTGCACTAACTACGTCTACAGATGGTGAATATTGGAAATGGTGCCTTCTGAGCCCCTTACTGTTCTCCTTCACCTAGGGTAGAGAGTAAGGGAGACATGTACAGCTGTACGCTAACTATGTCTACAGATGGTGAATCTTGGAAATGGTGCTTTCTGCAGCTCCCTACAGTTCTCTTTCACCGAGGGTTGAAACTAAGAGAGACATGTACAACTGTCCGCTAACTATGTCTACAGATGGTGAATGTTGGAAATGGTGCTTTCTGCAGCTCCCTACAGTTCACCTTTACCGAGGGAAGAGAGTAAGGGAGACATGTACAGCTGTGCGCGAACTATGTCTACAGATAATGAATATTGGAAATGGTGCCTTCTGAGCCCCTTATTGTTCTCCTTCACCTAGGGTAGGGTGTAAGGCAGACATGTACAGCTGTGCGGTAGTAATGTCTACAGATAGTGATTGTTGGAAATGGTGCTTTCTGAAGCTCCTTACAGTTCTTCTTCATCAAGCATAGAAAGTATGGGAGATATGGTCAGATGTGCGCTAACTATGTCTACAGATGGTGAATGTTGGAAATGGTGCTTTCTGCAGCTCCTTACAGTCCTCCTTCACCTAGGTAAAAAGGAAGGGAGACATGTACAGCTGTGCGCTAGTAATGTCTAAAGATGGTGAATGTTGGAAATGGTGCTTTCTGAGGCTCCTGACAGTTATTCTTCATCAAGTGTAGAAAGTAAGGGGGACGTGGTCAGATGTGCGCTAACTATGTCTACAGATGGTTAATGTTGGAAATGGTGCTTTCTGAGGCTCCCTACAGTCCTTCTTCATCAAGGGTAGAAAGTAAGGGAGACATAGTCAGATGTGCGCTAACTATGTCTACAGATGGTGAATGTTGGATTTGGTGCTTTCTGCAGCCCCATACAGTCCTCCTTCACCTAGGGTAGAAAGGGAGACATGTACAGCTGTGCGCTAGTAATGTCTACAGATGGTGAATGTTGGAAATGGTGCTTTCTGAGGCTCCTGACAGTTCTTCTTCATCAAGCGTAGAAAGTAAGGGAGGCAAGGTCAGGTGTGTGCTAACTATGTCTACAGATGGTAAATGTTGGAAAAAGTGCCTTCTGAGTTCCTTACTGTTCTCTTTCACCTAGGGTGTAGTGTTATGGAGACGTGTACAGCTGTATGCTAACTATGTCTACAGATGATGAATGTTGGAACTGGTGCTTTCTGAGGCTCCTTACAGTTCTTCTTCATCAAGAGTAGAAAGTAAGGGAGACATAGTCAGATGTGCGCTAACTATGTCTACAGATGGTGAATGTTGGAAATGATGCTTTCTGCAGCTACTTACAGTCCTCCTTCACCTAGGGTAGAAAGGAAGGGAGACATGTACAGCTGTGCGCTAGTAATGTTTACAGATGGTGAATGTTGGAAATGGTGCTTTCTGGGCTCCTGACAGTTCTTCTTCATCAAGCGTAGAAAGTAAGGGAGGCAAGGTCAGATGTGTGCTAACTATGTCTACAGATGGTGAATGTTGGAAATAGTGCTTTCTGAGGCTCCTTACAGTTCTTCTTCATCAAGGGTAGAAAGTAAGGGAGACATAGTCAGATGTGCGCTAACTATGTCTACAGATGGTGAATGTCGGAAATGGTGCTTTCAACAGCTCATTACTGTTCCCCTTTACCGAGGGTAGAATGTGAGGGAGACATGTACAGCTGTACGCTAACTATGTTTACAGATGGTGAATCTTGGAAATGGTGCTTTCTGCAGCTCCCTACAGTTCTCCGTCACCGAGGGTTGAAACTAAGAGAGACATGTACAACTGTCCGCTAACTATGTCTACAGATGGTGAATGTTTGAAATGGTGCTTTCTGCAGCTCCCTACAGTTCACCTTCACCGAGGGTAGAAAGTAAGGATGACATGTACAGCTGTGCGCTAACTATGTCTACAGATGGTGAAAATTGGAAACGGTGCCTTCTGAGCTCCTTACGGTTGTCGTTCACCTAGGGTAGAGAGTAAGGGAGACGTGTCGAGGTGTACGCTAACTATGTGTACGGATGGTGAATATTGGAAATGGTGCTTTCTGAGCTCCTTCCTGTTCTCCTTCACCAAGGGTAGAGAGTAAGGGAGACCTGTACAGCTGTACGCTAACTATGTCTACAGATGGTGAATGTTGGAAATGGTGCTTTCTGAGGCTCCTTACAGTTCTTCTTCATCAAGGGTACAAAGTAAGGGAGACATGGACAGATGTGCGCTAACTATGTCTACAGATGGTGAATGTTGGAAATGGTGCTTTCTGAGGCTCCTTACAGTTCTTCTTCATCAAGGGTAGAAAGTAAGGGAGACATTGTCAGATGTGCGCTAACTATGTCTACAGATGGTGAAAATTGGAAATGGTGCCTTCTGAGCTCCTTACTGTTCTCCTTCACCTAGGGTAGAGAGTAAGGGAGACCTGTACAGCTGTACGCTAACTATGTCTACAGATGGTGAATGTTGGAAATGGTGCTTTCTGAGGCTCCTTACAGTTCTTCTTCATCAAGGGTACAAAGTAAGGGAGACATGGACAGATGTGCGCTAACTATGTCTACAGATGGTGAATGTTGGAAATGGTGCTTTCTGAGGCTCCTTACAGTTCTTCTTCATCAAGGGTTGAAAGTAAGGGAGACATGGACAGATGTGCGCTAACTATGTCTACAGATGGTGAATGTTGGAAATGGTGCTTTTAGCAGCTCCCTACTGTTCTCCTTTACCGAGGGTAGAAAGTGAGGGAGAGATGTACAGCTGTGCACTAACTACGTCTACAGATGGTGAATATTGGAAATGGTGCCTTCTGAACCCCTTACTGTTCTCCTTCACCTAGGGTAGAGAGTAAGGGAGACATGTACAACTGTCAGCTAACTATGTCTACAGATGGTGAATGTTGGAAATGGTGCTTTTAGCAGCTCCCTACTGTTCTCCTTTACCGAGGGTAGAAAGTGAGGGAGAGATGTACAGCTGTGCACTAACTACGTCTACAGATGGTGAATATTTTAAATGGTGCCTTCTGAGCCCCTTATTGTTCTCCTTCACCTAGGGTAGGGTGTAAGGCAGACATGTACAGCTGTGCGGTAGTAATGTCTACAGATAGTGATTGTTGGAAATGGTGCTTTCTGAAGCTCCTTACAGTTCTTCTTCATCAAGCATTGAACGTATGGGAGATATGGTCAGATGTGCGCTAACTATGTCTACAGATGGTGAATGTTGGAAGTGGTGCTTTCTGAGGCTCCTTACAGTTCTTCTTCATCAAGCGTAGAAAGTAAGGGGGACGTGGTCAGATGTGCGCTAACTATGTCTACAGATGGTGAATGTTGGATATGGTGCTTTCTGCAGCTCCATACAGTCCTCCTTCACCTAGGGTAGAAAGGAAGGGAGACATGTGCAGCTGTGCGCTAGTAATGTCTACAGATGGTGAATTTTGGGAATGGTGCTTTCTGAGGCTCCTGACAGTTCTTCTTCATCAAGCGTAGAAAGTAAGGGAGGCAAGGTCAGGTGTGTGCTAACTATGTCTACAAGTGGTGAATGTTGGAAATGGTGCTTTCTGATGCTTCTTACAGTTCTTCTTAATCAGGGGTAGAAAGTAAGGGGGACGTGGTCAGATGTGCGCTAACTATATCTACAGACGTTGAATGTTGGAACTGGTGCTTTCTGAGGCTCCTTACAGTTCTTCTTCATCAAGGGTAGAAAGTAAGGGAGACATAGTCAGATGTGCGCTAACTATGTCTACAGATGGTGAATGTTGGAAGTGGTGCTTTCTGAGGCTCCTTACAGTTCTTCTTCATCAAGCGTAGAAAGTAAGGGAGGCAAAGTCAGGAGTGCGCTAACTATGTCTGGAGATGGTGAAATTTGGAAATAGTGCTTTCCACAGCTCCTTACAGTCCTCCTTCACCTAGGGTAGAAAGGAAGGGAGACATGTACTGCTGTGCGCTAGTAATGTCTACAGATGGTGAATGTTGGAAATGGTGCTTTCTGAGGCTCCTTACAGTTCTTCTACATCAAGCGGTGAAAGTAAGGGAGGCAAGGTCAGGTGTGCGCTAACTATGTCTAAAGATAGTGAATGTACGAAATGGTGCTCTCTGCAGCTCCCTACAGTTCTCCTTCACCGAGGGTAGAATGTAAGGATGACATGTACAGCTGTGCGCTAACTATGTCTACAGATGGTGAAAATTGGAAATGGTGCCTTCTGAGCTCCTTACGGTTGTCGTTCACCTAGGGTAGAGAGTAAGGGAGACGTGTCGAGGTGTACGCTAACTATGTCTACAGATGGTGAATGTTGGATATGGTGCTTTCTGAGGCTCCTTACAGTTCTTCTTCATCAAGCGTAGAAAGTAAGGGAGACATTGTCAGATGTGCGCTAACTATGTCTACAGATGGTTAATGTTGGAAATTGTGCTTTCTGAGGCTCCTTACAGTTCTTCTTCATCAAGGGTAGAAAGTAAGATAGACATTGTCAGATGTGCGCTAACTATGTCTACAGATGGTGAATTTAGGGAATGGTGCTTTCCGCAGCTCCTTACAGTCCTCCTTCACCTAGGGTAGAAAGGAAGGGAGACATGTACTGCTGTGCGCTAGTAATGTCTACAGGTGGTGAATGTTGGAAATGGTGCTTTCTGAGGCTCCTTACAGTTCTTCTTCATCAAGGGTAGAAAGTAAGGGAGACATGGACAGATGTGCGCTAACTATGACTACAGATGGTGAATGTTGGAGATAGTGCTTTCTGAGGCTCCTTACAGTTCTTCTTCATCAAGGGTAGAAAGTAAGGGAGACATAGTCAGATGTGCGCTAACTATGTCTGCAGATGGTGAATGTTGGAAATGGTGCTTTCAGCAGCTCCCTACTGTTCTCCTTTACCGAGGGTAGAAAGTGAGGGAGACATGTACAGCTGTGCACTAACTACGTCTACTGATGGTGAATATTGGAAATGGTGCCTTCTGAGCCCCCTTACTGTTCTCCTTCACCTAGGGTAGAGAGTAAGGGAGACATGTACAGCTGTACGCTAACTATGTCTACAGATGGTGAATCTTGGAAATAGTGCTTTCTGCAGCTCCCTACAGTTCTCTTTCACCGAGGGTTGAAACTAAGAGAGACATGTACAACTGTCCGCTAACTATGTCTACAGATGGTGAATGTTGGAAATGGTGCTTTCTGCAGCTCCCTACAGTTCACCTTTACCGAGAAAGAGAGTAAGGGAGACATGTACAGCTGTGCGCGAACTATGTCTACAGATAATGAATATTGGAAATGGTGCCTTCTGAGCCCCTTATTGTTCTCCTTCACCTAGGGTACGGTGTAAGGCAGACATGTACAGCTGTGCGGTAGTAATGTCTACAGATAGTGATTGTTGGAAATGGTGCTTTCTGAAGCTCCTTACAGTTCTTCTTCATCAAGCATAGAAAGTATGGGAGATATGGTCAGATGTGCGCTAACTATGTCTACAGATGGTGAATGTTGGAAATGGTGCTTTCTGCAGCTCCTTACAGTCCTCCTTCACCTAGGTAAAAAGGAAGGGAGACATGTACAGCTGTGCGCTAGTAATGTCTAAAGATGGTGAATGTTGGAAATGGTGCTTTCTGAGGCTCCTGACAGTTTTTCTTCATCAAGCGTAGAAAGTAAGGGGGACGTGGTCAGATGTGCGCTAACTATGTCTACAAATGGTGAATGTAGGAAATGGTGCTTTCTGAGGCTCCCTACAGTATGTCTTCATCAAGGGTAGAAAGTAAGGGAGACATAGTCAGATGTGCGCTAACTATGTCTACAGATGGTGAATGTTGGATATGGTGCTTTCTGCAGCCCCATACAGTCCTCCTTCACCTAGGGTAGAAAGGGAGACATGTACAGCTGTGCGCTAGTAATGTCTACAGATGGTGAATGTTGGAAATGGTGCTTTCTGAGGCTCCTTACAGTTCTTCTTCATCAAGCGTAGAAAGTAAGGGAGGTAAAGTCAGGAGTGCGCTAACTATGTCTAGAGATGGTGAAATTTGGAAATGATGCTTTCCACAGCTCCTTACAGTCCTCCTTCACCTAGGGTAGAAAGGAAGGGAGACATGTACTGCTGTGCGCTAGTAATGTCTACAGATGGTGAATGTTGGAAATGGTGCTTTCTGAGACTCCTTACAGTTCTTCTACATCAAGCGTAGAAAGTAAGGGAGGCAAGGTCAGGTGTGCGCTAACTATGTCTAAAGATAGTGAATGTACGAAATGGTGCTCTCTGCAGCTCCCTACAGTTCTCCTTCACCGAGGGTAGAAAGTAAGGATGACATGTACAGCTGTGCGCTAACTATGTCTACAGATGGTGAATGTTGGAAATGGTGCTTTCTGAGGCTCCTTACAGTTCTTCTTCATCAAGGGTAGAAAGTAAGGGAGACATGGTCAGATGTGCGCTAACTATGTCTACAGATGGTGAATTTAGGGAATGGTGCTTTCCGCAGCTCCTTACAGTCCTCCTTCACCTAGGGTAGAAAGGAAGGGAGACATATACTGCTGTGCGCTAGTAATGTCTACAGATGGTCAATGTTGGAAACGGTGCTTTCTGAGGCTCCTTACAGTTCTTCATCATCAAGGGTACAAAGTAAGGGAGACATGGTCAGTTGTGCGCTAACTATATCTACAGATGGTGAATGTTGGAAGTGGTGCTCTCCGCAGCTCCTTACAGTCCTCTTTCACCTAGGGTAGAAAGGAAGGGAGACATGTACAGCTGTGCGCTAGTAATGTCTACAGATGGTGAATATTAAAAATGGTGCCTTCTGATCTCCTTACTGTTCTCCTTCACCAAGGGTAGAGAGTAAGTGTGACGTGTACAGCTGTAAGCTGACTATGTCTACAGATGGTGAATGTTGGAAATGGTGCTTTCTGAGGCTCCTTACAGTTCTTCTTCATCAAGGGTAGAAAGTAAGGGAGACATGGACAGATGAGCGCTAAGTATGACTACAGATGGTGAATGTTGGAAATAGTGCTTTCTGAGGCTCCTTACAGTTCTTCTTCATCAAGGGTAGAAAGTAAGGGAGACATAGTCAGATGTGCGCTAACTATGTCTACAGATGGTGAATGTTGGAAATGGTGCTTTCAGCAGCTCCCTACTGTTCTCCTTTACCGAGGGTAGAAAGTGAGGGAGACATGTACAGCTGTGCACTAACTACGTCTACAGATGGTGAATATTGGAAATGGTGCCTTCTGAGCCCCTTACTGTTCTCCTTCACCTAGGGTAGAGAGTAAGGGAGACATGTACAGCTGTACGCTAACTATGTCTAGAGATGGTGAATCTTGGAAATGGTGCTTTCTGCAGCTCCCTACAGTTCACCTTTACCGAGGGAAGAGAGTAAGGGAGACATGTACAGCTGTGCGCGAACTATGTCTACAGATAATGAATATTGGAAATAGTGCCTTCTCAGCCCCTTATTGTTCTCCTTCACCTAGGGTAGGGTGTAAGGCAGACATGTACAGCTGTGCGGTAGTAATGTCTACAGATAGTGATTGTTGGAAATGGTGCTTTCTGAAGCTCCTTACAGTTCTTCTTCATCAAGCATAGAAAGTATGGGAGATATGGTCAGATGTGCGCTAACTATGTCTACAGATGGTGAATGTTGGAAATGGTGCTTTCTGCAGCTCCTTACAGTCCTCCTTCACCTAGGTAAAAAGGAAGGGAGACATGTACAGCTGTGCGCTAGTAATGTCTAAAGATGGTGAATGTTGGAAATGGTGCTTTCTGAGGCTCCCTACAGTCCTTCTTCATCAAGGGTAGAAAGTAAGGGAGACATAGTCAGATGTGCGCTAACTATGTCTACAGATGGTGAATGTTGGATTTGGTGCTTTCTGCAGCCCCATACAGTCCTCCTTCACCTAGGGTAGAAAGGGAGACATCTACAGCTGTGCGCTAGTAATGTCTACAGATGGTGAATGTTGGAAATGGTGCTTTCTGAGGCTCCTGACAGTTCTTCTTCATCAAGCGTAGAAAGTAAGGGAGGCAAGGTCAGGTGTGTGCTAACTATGTCTACAGATGGTAAATGTTGGAAAAAGTGCCTTCTTAGTTCCTTACTGTTCTCTTTCACCTAGGGTGTAGTGTTATGGAGACGTGTACAGCTGTATGCTAACTATGTCTACAGATGATGAATGTTGGAACTGGTGCTTTCTGAGGCTCCTTACAGTTCTTCTTCATCAAGGGTAGAAAGTAAGGGAGACATAGTCAGATGTGCGCTAACTATGTCTACAGATGGTGAATGTTGGAAATGATGCTTTCTGCAGCTACTTACAGTCCTCCTTCCCCTAGGGTAGAAAGGAAGGGAGACATGTACAGCTGTGCGCTAGTAATGTTTACAGATGGTGAATGTTGGAAATGGTGCTTTCTGGGCTCCTGACAGTTCTTCTTCATCAAGCGTAGAAAGTAAGGGAGGCAAGGTCAGATGTGTGCTAACTATGTCTACAGATGGTGAATGTTGGAAATAGTGCTTTCTGAGGCTCCTTACAGTTCTTCATCATCAAGGGTAGAAAGTAAGGGAGACATAGTCAGATGTGCGCTAACTATGTCTACAGATGGTGAATGTCGGAAATGGTGCTTTCTGCAGCTCCCTACAGTTCTCCTTCACCGAGGGTTGAAACTAAGAGAGACATGTACAACTGTCCGCTAACTATGTCTACAGATGGTGAATGTTTGAAATGGTGCTTTCTGCAGCTCCCTACAGTTCACCTTCACCGAGGGTAGAAAGTAAGGATGACATGTACAGCTGTGCGCTAACTATGTCTACAGATGGTGAAAATTGGAAACGGTGCCTTCTGAGCTCCTTACGGTTGTCGTTCACCTAGGGTAGAGAGTAAGGGAGACGTGTCGAGGTGTACGCTAACTATGTGTACGGATGGTGAATATTGGAAATGGTGCTTTCTGAGCTCCTTCCTGTTCTCCTTCACCAAGGGTAGAGAGTAAGGGAGACGTGTACATATGTACGCTAACTATGTCTACAGATGGTGGATGTTGGAAGTGGTGCTTTCTGAGGCTCCTTACAGTTCTTCTTCATCAAGCGTAGAAAGTAAGGGAGGCAAAGTCAGGAGTGCGCTAACTATGTCTAGAGATGGTGAAATTTGGAAATGGTGCTTTCCACAGCTCCTTACAGTCCTCCTTCACCTAGGGTAGAAAGGAAGGGAGACATGTACTGCTGTGCGCTAGTAATGTCTACAGATGGTGAATGTTGGAAATGGTGCTTTCTGAGGCTCCTTACAGTTCTTCTACATCAAGCGTAGAAAGTAACGGAGGCAAGGTCAGGTGTGCGCTAACTATGTCTAAAGATAGTGAATGTACGAAATGGTGCTCTCTGCAGCTCCTTACAGTTCTCCTTCACCGAGGGTAGAAAGTAAGGATGACATGTACAGCTGTGCGCTAACTATGTCTACAGATGGTAAAAATTGGAAATGGTGCCTTCTGAGCTCCTTACAGTTCTCCTTCACCTAGGGTAGAGAGTAAGGGAGACCTGTACAGCTGTACGCTAACTATGTCTACAGATGGTGAATGTTGGAAATGGTGCTTTCTGAGGCTCCTTACAGTTCTTCTTCATCAAGCGTAGAAAGTAAGGGAGACATTGTCAGATGTGCGCTAACTATGTCTACAGATGGTTAATGTTGGAAATTGTGCTTTCTGAGGCTCCTTACAGTTCTTCTTCATCAAGGGTAGAAAGTAAGGGAGACATTGTCAGATGTGCGCTAACTGTCTACAGATGGTGAATTTAGGGAATGGTGCTTTCCGCAGCTCCTTACAGTCCTCCTTCACCTAGGGTAGAAAGGAAGGGAGACATGTACTGCTGTGCGCTAGTAATGTCTACAGATGGTGAATGTTGGAAATGGTGCTTTCTGAGGCTCCTTACAGTTCTTCATCATCAAGGGTACAAAGTAAGGGAGACATGGTCAGTTGTGCGCTAACTATATCTACAGATGGTGAATGTTGGAAGTGGTGCTCTCCGCAGCTCCTTACAGTCCTCTTTCACCTAGGGTAGAAAGGAAGGGAGACATGTACAGCTGTGCGCTAGTAATGTCTACAGATGGTGAATATTAAAAATGGTGCCTTCTGATCTCCTTACTGTTCTCCTTCACCAAGGGTAGAGAGTAAGGGTGACGTGTACAGCTGTAAGCTGACTATGTCTACAGATGGTGAATGTTGGAAATGGTGCTTTCTGAGGCTCCTTACAGTTCTTCTTCATCAAGGGTAGAAAGTAAGGGAGACATGGACAGATGTGCGCTAACTATGACTACAGATGGTGAATGTTGGAGATAGTGCTTTCTGAGGCTCCTTACAGTTCTTCTTCATCAAGGGTAGAAAGTAAGGGAGACATAGTCAGATGTGCCCTAACTATGTCTACAGATGGTGAATGTTGGAAATGGTGCTTTCAGCAGCTCCCTACTGTTCTCCTTTACCGAGGGTAGAAAGTGAGGGAGACATGTACAGCTGTGCACTAACTACGTCTACTGATGGTGAATATTGGAAATGGTGCCTTCTTAGCCCCCTTACTGTTCTCCTTCACCTAGGGTAGAGAGTAAGGGAGACATGTACAGCTGTACGCTAACTATGTCTACAGATGGTGAATCTTGGAAATGGTGCTTTCTGCAGCTCCCTACAGTTCTCTTTCACCGAGGGTTGAAACTAAGAGAGACATGTACAACTGTCCGCTAACTATGTCTACAGATGGTGAATGTTGGAAATGGTGCTTTCTGCAGCTCCCTACAGTTCACCTTTACCGAGAAAGAGAGTAAGGGAGACATGTACAGCTGTGCGCGAACTATGTCTACAGATAATGAATATTGGAAATGGTGCCTTCTGAGCCCCTTATTGTTCTCCTTCACCTAGGGTACGGTGTAAGGCAGACATGTACAGCTGTGCGGTAGTAATGTCTACAGATAGTGATTGTTGGAAATGGTGCTTTCTGAAGCTCCTTACAGTTCTTCTTCATCAAGCATAGAAAGTATGGGAGATATGGTCAGATGTGCGCTAACTATGTCTACAGATGGTGAATGTTGGAAATGGTGCTTTCTGCAGCTCCTTACAGTCCTCCTTCACCTAGGTAAAATGGAAGGGAGACATGTACAGCTGTGCGCTAGTAATGTCTAAAGATGGTGAATGTTGGAAATGGTGCTTTCTGAGGCTCCTGACAGTTCTTCTTCATCAAGCGTAGAAAGTAAGGGGGACGTGGTCAGATGTGCGCTAACTATGTCTACAAATGGTGAATGTAGGAAATGGTGCTTTCTGAGGCTCCCTACAGTCCTTCTTCATCAAGGGTAGAAAGTAAGGGAGACATAGTCAGATGTGCGCTAACTATGTCTACAGATGGTGAATGTTGGATATGGTGCTTTCTGCAGCCCCCATACAGTCCTCCTTCACCTAGGGTAGAAAGGGAGACATGTACAGCTGTGCGCTAGTAATGTCTACAGATGGTGAATGTTGGAAATGGTGCTTTCTGAGGCTCCTTACAGTTCTTCTTCATCAATCGTAGAAAGTAAGGGAGGTAAAGTCAGGAGTGCGCTAACTATGTCTAGAGATGGTGAAATTTGGAAATGATGCTTTCCACAGCTCCTTACAGTCCTCCTTCACCTAGGGTAGAAAGGAAGGGAGACATGTACTGCTGTGCGCTAGTAATGTCTACAGATGGTGAATGTTGGAAATGGTGCTTTCTGAGGCTCCTTACAGTTCTTCTACATCAAGCGTAGAAAGTAAGGGAGGCAAGGTCAGGTGTGCGCTAAGTATGTCTAAAGATAGTGAATGTACGAAATGGTGCTCTCTGCAGCTCCCTACAGTTCTCCTTCACCGAGGGTAGAAAGTAAGGATGACATGTACAGCTGTGCGCTAACTATGTCTACAGATGGTGGATCTTGGAAATGGTGCTTTCTGAGGCTCCTTACAGTTCTTCTTCATCAAGGGTAGAAAGTAAGGGAGACATGGTCAGATGTGCGCTAACTATGTCTACAGATGGTGAATTTAGGGAATGGTGCTTTCCGCAGCTCCTTACAGTCCTCCTTCACCTAGGGTAGAAAGGAAGGGAGACATGTACTGCTGTGCGCTAGTAATGTCTACAGATGGTGAATGTTGGAAATGGTGCTTTCTGAGGCTCCTTACAGTTCTTCATCATCAAGGGTACAAAGTAAGGGAGACATGGTCAGTTGTGCGCTAACTATATCTACAGATGGTGAATGTTGGAAGTGGTGCTCTCCGCAGCTCCTTACAGTCCTCTTTCACCTAGGGTAGAAAGGAAGGGAGACATGTACAGCTGTGCGCTAGTAATGTCTACAGATGGTGAATATTAAAAATGGTGCCTTCTGATCTCCTTACTGTTCTCCTTCACCAAGGGTAGAGAGTAAGTGTGACGTGTACAGCTGTAAGCTGACTATGTCTACAGATGGTGAATGTTGGAAATGGTGCTTTCTGAGGCTCCTTACAGTTCTTCTTCATCAAGGGTAGAATGTAAGGGAGACATGGACAGATGTGCGCTAACTATGACTACAGATGGTGAATGTTGGAAATAGTGCTTTCTGAGGCTCCTTACAGTTCTTCTTCATCAAGGGTAGAAAGTAAGGGAGACATAGTCAGATGTGCGCTAACTATGTCTACAGATGGTGAATGTTGGAAATGGTGCTTTCAGCAGCTCCCTACTGTTCTCCTTTACCGAGGGTAGAAAGTGAGGGAGACATGTACAGCTGTGCACTAACTACATCTACAGATGGTGAATATCGGAAATGGTGCCTTCTGAGCCCCTTACTATTCTCCTTCACCTAGGGTAGAGAGTAAGGGAGACATGTACAGCTGTACGCTAACTATGTCTACAGATGGTGAATTTTGGAAATGGTGCTTTCTGCAGCTCCCTACAGTTCTCTTTCACCGAGGGTTGAAACTAAGAGAGACATGTACAACTGTCCGCTAACTATGTCTACAGATGGTGAATGTTGGAAATGGTGCTTTCTGCAGCTCCCTACAGTTCACCTTTACCGAGGGAAGAGAGTAAGGGAGACATGTACAGCTGTGCGCGAACTTTGTCTACAGATAATGAATATTGGAAATGGTGCCTTCTGAGCCCCTTATTGTTCTCCTTCACCTAGGGTAGGGTGTAAGGCAGACATGTACAGCTGTGCGGTAGTAATGTCTACAGATAGTGATTGTTGGAAATGGTGCTTTCTGAAGCTCCTTACAGTTCTTCTTCATCAAGCATAGAAAGTATGGGAGATATGGTCAGATGTGCGCTAACTATGTCTACAGATGGTGAATGTTGGAAATGGTGCTTTCTGCAGCTCCTTACAGTCCTCCTTCACCTAGGTAAAAAGGAAGGGAGACATGTACAGCTGTGCGCTAGTAATGTCTAAAGATGGTGAATGTTGGAAATGGTGCTTTCTGAGGCTCCTGACAGTTATTCTTCATCAAGCGTAGAAAGTAAGGGGGACGTGGTCAGATGTGCGCTAACTATGTCTACAGATGGTTAATGTTGGAAATGGTGCTTTCTGAGGCTCCCTACAGTCCTTCTTCATCAAGGGTAGAAAGTAAGGGAGACATAGTCAGATGTGCGCTAACTATGTCTACAGATGGTGAATGTTGGATTTGGTGCTTTCTGCAGCCCCATACAGTCCTCCTTCACCTAGGGTAGAAAGGGAGACATGTACAGCTGTGCGCTAGTAATGTCTACAGATGGTGAATGTTGGAAATGGTGCTTTCTGAGGCTCCTGACAGTTCTTCTTCATCAAGCGTAGAAAGTAAGGGAGGCAAGGTCAGGTGTGTGCTAACTATGTCTACAGATGGTAAATGTTGGAAAAAGTGCCTTCTGAGTCCCTTACTGTTCTCTTTCACCTAGGGTGTAGTGTTATGGAGACGTGTACAGCTGTAGGCTAACTATGTCTACAGATGATGAATGTTGGAACTGGTGCTTTCTGAGGCTCCTTACAGTTCTTCTTCATCAAGGGTAGAAAGTAAGGGAGACATAGTCAGATGTGCGCTAACTATGTCTACAGATGGTGAATGTTGTAAATGATGCTTTCTGCAGCTACTTACAGTCCTCCTTCACCTAGGGTAGAAAGGAAGGGAGACATGTACACCTGTGCGCTAGTAATGTTTACAGATGGTGAATGTTGGAAATGGTGCTTTCTGGGCTCCTGACAGTTCTTCTTCATCAAGCGTAGAAAGTAAGGGAGGCAAGGTCAGATGTGTGCTAACTATGTCTACAGATGGAGAATGTTGGAAATAGTGCTTTCTGAGGCTCCTTACAGTTCTTCTTCATCAAGGGTAGAAAGTAAGGGAGACATAGTCAGATGTGCGCTAACTATGTCTACAGATGGTGAATGTCGGAAATGGTGCTTTCAACAGCTCCCTACTGTTCCCCTATACCGAGGGTAGAAAGTGAGGGAGACATGTACAGCTGTACGCTAACTATGTTTACAGATGGCGAATCTTGGAAATGGTGCTTTCTGCAGCTCCCTACAGTTCTCCTTCACCGAGGGTTGAAACTAAGAGAGACATGTACAACTGTCCGCTAACTATGTCTACAGATGGTGATTGTTTGAAATGGTGCTTTCTGCAGCTCCCTACAGTTCACCTTCACCGAGGGTAGAAAGTAAGGATGACATGTACAGCTGTGCGCTAACTATGTCTACAGATGGTGAAAATTGGAAACGGTGCCTTCTGAGCTCCTTACGGTTGTCGTTCACCTAGGGTAGAGAGTAAGGGAGACGTGTCGAGGTGTACGCTAACTATGTGTACGGATGGTGAATATTGGAAATGGTGCTTTCTGAGCTCCTTCCTGTTCTCCTTCACCAAGGGTAGAGAGTAAGGGAGACGTGTACATATGTATGCTAACTATGTCTACAGATGGTGGATGTTGGAAGTGGTGCTTTCTGAGGCTCCTTACAGTTCTTCTTCATCAAGCGTAGAAAGTAAGGGAGGCAAAGTCAGGAGTGCGCTAACTATGTCTAGAGATGGTGAAATTTGGAAATGGTGCTTTCCACAGCTCCTTACAGTCCTCCTTCACCTAGGGTAGAAAGGAAGGGAGACATGTACTGCTGTGCGCTAGTAATGTCTACAGATGGTGAAAGTTGGAAATGGTGCTTTCTGAGGCTCCTTACAGTTCTTCTACATCAAGCGTAGAAAGTAACGGAGGCAAGGTCAGGTGTGCGCTAACTATGTCTAAAGATAGTGAATGTACGAAATGGTGCTCTCTGCAGCTCCCTACAGTTCTCCTTCACCGAGGGTAGAAAGTAAGGATGACATGTACAGCTGTGCGCTAACTATGTCTACAGATGGTGAAAATTGGAAATGGTGCCTTCTGAGCTCCTTACTGTTCTCCTTCACCTAGGGTAGAGAGTAAGGGAGACCTGTACAGCTGTACGCTAACTATGTCTACAGATGGTGAATGTTGGAAATGGTGCTTTCTGAGGCTCCTTACAGTTCTTCTTCATCAAGGGTACAAAGTAAGGGAGACATGGACAGATGTGCGCTAACTATGTCTACAGATGGTGAATGTTGGAAATGGTGCTTTCTGAGGCTCCTTACAGTTCTTCTTCATCAAGGGTAGAAAGTAAGGGAGACATGGTCAGACGTGCGCTAACTATGTCTACAGATGGTGAATTTAGGGAACGGTGCTTTCTGCAGCTCCTTACAGTCCTCCTTCACCTAGGGTAGAAAGGAAGGGAGACATGTACTGCTGTGCGCTAGTAATGTCTACAGATGGTGAATGTTGGAAATGGTGCTTTCTGAGGCTCCTTACAGTTCTTCATCATCAAGGGTACAAAGTAAGGGAGACATGGTCAGTTGTGCGCTAACTATATCTACAGATGGTGAATGTTGGAAGTGGTGCTCTCCGCAGCTCCTTACAGTCCTCTTTCACCTAGGGTAGAAAGGAAGGGAGACATGTACAGCTGTGCGCTAGTAATGTCTACAGATGGTGAATATTAAAAATGGTGCCTTCTGATCTCCTTACTGTTCTCCTTCACCAAGGGTAGAGAGTAAGGGTGACGTGTACAGCTGTAAGCTGACTATGTCTACAGATGGTGAATGTTGGAAATGGTGCTTTCTGAGGCTCCTTACAGTTCTTCTTCATCAAGGGTAGAAAGTAAGGGAGACATGGGCAGATGTGCGCTAACTATGACTACAGATGGTGAATGTTGGAAATAGTGCTTTCTGAGGCTCCTTACAGTTCTTCTTCATCAAGGGTAGAAAGTAAGGGAGACATAGTCAGATGTGCGCTAACTATGTCTACAGATGGTGAATGTTGGAAATGGTGCTTTCAGCAGCTCCCTACTGTTCTCCTTCACCGAGGGTAGAAAGTAAGGGAGACATGTACAGCTGTGCACTAACTACGTCTACAGATGGTGAATATTGGAAATGGTGCCTTCTGAGCCCCTTACTGTTCTCCTTCACCTAGGGTAGAGAGTAAGGGAGACATGTACAGCTGTACGCTAACTATGTCTACAGATGGTGAATCTTGGAAATGGTGCTTTCTGCAGCTCCCTACAGTTCTCTTTCACCGAGGGTTGAAACTAAGAGAGACATATACAACTGTCCGCTAACTATGTCTACAGATGGTGAATGTTGGAAATGGTGCTTTCTGCAGCTCCCTACAGTTCACCTTTACCGAGGGAAGAGAGTAAGGGAGACATGTACAGCTGTGCCCGAACTATGTCTACAGATAATGAATATTGGAAATGGTGCCTTCTGAGCCCCTTATTGTTCTCCTTCACCTAGGGTAGGGTGTAAGGCAGACATGTACAGCTGTGCGGTAGTAATGTCTACAGATAGTGATTGTTGGAAATGGTGCTTTCTGAAGCTCCTTACAGTTCTTCTTCATCAAGCATAGAAAGTATGGGAGATACGGTCAGATGTGCGCTAACTATGTCTACAGATGGTGAATGTTGGAAATGGTGCTTTCTGAGGCTCCTGACAGTTCTTCTTCAACAAGCGTAGAAAGTAAGGGGGACGTGGTCAGATGTGCGCTAACTATGTCTACAGATGGTGAATGTTGGATATGGTGCTTTCTGCAGCTCCATACAGTCCTCCTTCACCTAGGGTAGAAAGGAAGGGAGACATGTGCAGCTGTGCGCTAGTAATGTCTACAGATGGTGAATTTTGGGAATGGTGCTTTCTGAGGCTCCTGACAGTTCTTCTTCATCATGCGTAGAAAGTAAGGGAGGCAAGGTCAAGTGTGTGCTAACTATGTCTACAAATGGTGAATGTTGGAAATGGTGCTTTCTGATGCTTCTTACATTTCTTCTTCATCAAGGGTAGAAAGTAAGGGGGACGTGGTCAGATGTGTGCTAACTATATCTACAGATGGTGAATGTTGGATATGGTGCTTTCTGCAGCCCCATACAGTCCTCCTTCACCTAGGGTAGAAAGGGAGACATGTACAGCTGTGCGCTAGTAATGTTTACAGATGGTGAATGTTGGAAATGGTGCTTTCTGAGGCTCCTGACAGTTCTTCTTCATCAAGCGTAGAAAGTAAGGGAGGCAAGGTCAGATGTGTGCTAACTATGTCTACAGATGGTGATTGTTGGAAATAGTGCTTTCTGAGGCTCCTTACAGTTCTTCTTCATCAAGGGTAGAAAGTAAGGAGACATAGTCAGATGTGCGCTAACTATGTCTACAGATGGTGAATGTTGGAAATGGTGCTTTCAGCAGCTCCCTACTGTTCTCCTTTACCGAGGGTAGAAAGTGAGGGAGACATGTACAGCTGTGCGCTAACTACGTCTACAGATGGTGAATATTGGAAATGGTGCCTTCTGAGCCCCTTACTGTTCTCCTTCACCTAAGGTAGAGAGTAAGGGAGACATGTACAGCTGTACGCTAACTATGTCTACAGATGGTGAATCTTGGAAATGGTGCTTTCTGCAGCTCCCTATAGTTCTCCTTCACCGAGGGTTGAAACTAAGAGAGACATGTACAACCGTCCGCTAACTATGTCTACAGATGGTGAATGTTGGAAATGGTGCTTTCTGCAGCTCCCTACAGTTCACCTTCACCGAGGGTAAAGAGTAAGGGAGACACGTACAGCTGTGCGCGAACTATGTCTACAGATGGTGAATATTGGAAATGGTGCCTTCTGAGCCCCTTACTGTTCTCCTTCACCTAGGGTTGGGTGTAAGGGAGACATGTACAGCTGTACATAACTATGTCTACAGATGGTGAATGTTGGAAATGGTGCTTTCTGCAGCTCCCTACAGTTCACCTTCACCGAGGGTAAAGAGTAAGGTAGACATGTACAGCTGTGCGCGAACTATGTCTACAGATGGTGAATGTTGGAAATGGTGCATTCTGAGGCTCCTTACAGTTCTTCTTCATCAAGGGTTGAAAGTATGGGAGACATGGTCAATTGTGCGCTAACTATGTCTACAGATAGTGAATGTAGGAAAAGGTTCTTTCCGCAGCTCCTTACAGTCCTCCTTCACCTAGGGTAGAAAAGAGGGGAGACGAGTACAGCTGTGCTCTAGTAATGTCTACAGATGGTGAATGTTGGAAATTGTGCTTTCTGAGGCTCCTTACAGATCTTCTTCATCAAGCGTAGAAAGAAAGTGGGGCAAGGGCAGGTGTGCACTAACTGTGTCTAAAGATGGTGAATGTACGAAATGGTGTTCTCTGCAGCTCCCTACAGTTCTCCTGCACCGAGGGTAGAAAGTAAGGGAGACATGTACAGCTGTGCGCTAGTAGTGTCTACAGATGGTGAATGTTGGAAATGGTGCTTTCTGAGGCTCCTTACAGTTCTTCTACATCAAGCGTAGAAAGTAAGGGAGGCAAGGTCAGGTGTGCGCTAACTATGTCTAAAGATGGTGAATGTACGAAATGGTGCTCTCTGCAGCTCCCTACAGTTCTCCTTCACCGAGGGTAGAAAGTAAGGATGACATGTACAGCTGTGCGCTAACTATGTCTACAGACGGTGAAAATTGGAAATGGTGCCTTCTGAGCTCCTTACTCTTCTCCTTCACCTAGGGTAGAGAGTAAGGGAGACGTGTACAGCTGTACGCTAACTATGTCTACAGATGCTGATTGTTGGAAATGGTGTTTTCTGAGGCTCCTTACAGTTCTTCTTCATCAAGGGTAGAAAGTAAGGGAGACAGGGTCAAATGTCCGCTAACTATGTCTGCAGATGGTGAATGTTGGAAATGGTGCTTTCTGAGGCTCCTTACAGTTCTTCTTCATCAAGGGTAGAAAGTAAGGGAAACATGGTCAGATGTGCGCTAACTACGTCTACAACTGGTGATTGTGGGAAATGGTGCTTTCTGCAGCTCCTTCCAGTCCTCCTTCACCTAGGGTAGAAAGGAAGAAAAACATGTACAGCAGTGCGCTAGTAATGTCCACAGATGGTGAATGTTGGAAACGGTGCTTTCTGAGGTTCCCTACAGTTCTTCTTCATCAAGGGTAGAAAGTAAGGGAAACATGGACAGATGTGCGCTAACTATGTCTACAGATGGTGATCGTTGGAAATGGTGCTGTCTGAGGCTCCTTACAGTTCTTCATCATCAAGGGTAGAAAGTAAGGGAGACATGGTCAGATGTGCGCTTACTATGTCTACAGATGGTGAATGTAGGAAAAGATGCTTTCCGCAGCTCCTTACAGTCCTCCTTCATCTAGGGTAGAAAGGAAGGGAGACGCGTACAGCTGTGCGCTAGTAATGTCTACAGATGGTGAATGCTGGAAATGGTGCTTTCTGAGGCTCCTTACAGTTCTTCTTCATCAAGCATAGAAAGTAAGGGAGGCAAAGTCAGGTGTGCGCTAACTATGTCTATAGATGGTGAATGTTGGAAATGGTGCTTTCCACAGCTCCTTAGAGTCCTCCTTCACCTAGGGTAGAAAGGAAGGGAGACATGTACAGCTGTGCGCTAGTAATGTCTACAGATGGTGAATGTTGGAAATGGTTCTTTCTGCAGCTCCTTACAGTCCTCCACCTAGGGTAGAAAGGAAGGGAGACATGTACAGCTGTGCGATAACTATGTCTACAGATGGTGAATATTTTAAATGGTGCTTTCTGAGGCTCCTTACAGTTCTTCTTCATCAAGCGTAAAAAGTAAAGGAGGCAAGGTCAGGTGTGCGCTAACTATGTCTACAGATGGTGACTGTTGGAAATGGTGCTTTCTGAGGCTTCTTACAGTTCTTCTTCATCAAGCGTACAAAGTAAGGGAGACATGTACAGCTGTGCGCTAACTATGTCTACAGATGGTGAATATTGGAAATGGTGCTTTCTGAGGCTCCTTACTGTTCTTCTTCATCAAGTGTAGAAAGTAGGGGAGACATGGTCAGATGTGTGCTAGCTATGTCTACAGATGGTGAATGTTGGAAATGGTGCTTTCTGAGGCTCCTTACAGTTCTTCTTCATTAAGCGTAGAAAATAAGGGAGGCAAGGTCAGGTGTGCGATAACTATGTCTAAAGATGGTGAATGTAGGAAATGGTGCTTTCTGCAGCTCCCTACAATTTTCCTTCACTGAGGGTAGAAAGTAAAGGAGACATGTACAGCTGTGCGCTAATTATGTCTACAGATGGTGAATATTGGAAATGGTGCCTTCTGAGCTCCTTACTGTTCTCCTTCACCTAGGGTAGAGAGTAAGGGAGACTTGTACAGCTGTACGCTAACTATGTCTACAGATGGTAAATGTTGGAAATGTTGCTTTCTGAGGGTCCTTACAGTTCTTCTTCATCAAGGGTAGAAAGTATGGGAGACATGGTCATATGTGCGCTAACTATGTCTACAGATGGTGAATGTTGGAAATGGTGCATTCTGAGGTTCCTTACAGTTCTTCGTCAAGGGTAGAGAGTAAGGGAGACATGGTCAGATGTGCGCTAGTAATGTCTACAGATGGTGTATGTTGGAAATGGTGCTTTCTGAGGCTCTTTACAGTTCTTCTTCATCAAGGGTAGAAAGTAGGGGACACACGGTCAGATGTGTGCTAACTATGTCTACAGATGGTGAATGTTGGAAATGGTGCTTTCTGCAGCTACTTACAGTCATTCTTCGCCTAGGGTAGAAAGGAGGGGACACATGTACAGCTGTGCGCTAGTAATGTCTACAGATGGTGAATGTTGGAAATGGTGCATTCTGAGGTTCCTTACAGTTCTTCTTCATCAAGGGTAAAAAGTAAAGGAGACATGGTCAGATGTGCACTAACTATGTCTACAGATGGTGAATGTTGGATTTTGTGCTTTCTGAGTCACTTTACAGTTCTTTTTCATCAAGGGTAGAATGGAAGGTAGGCAAGGTCAGGTGTGCGCTAACTATGTCTAAAGATTGCGAATGTAGGAAATGGTGCTTTCAGCAGCTCCCTACAGTTCTCCTTCACCAAGGGTAGAAAGTAATGGAGACATGTACAGCTGTGCGCGAACTATGTCTACAGATGGTGAATATTTTAAATGGTGCTTTCTGAGGCTCCTTACAGTTCTTCTTCATCAAGCGTAAATAGTAAGGGAGGCAAGGTCAGGTGTGCGCTAACTATGTCTAGAGATGGTGAATGTTGGAAATGGTGCTTTCCACAGCTCCTTATATTCCTCCTTCACCTAGGGTAGAAAGGAAGGGAGACATAAACAGCTGTGCGATATTAATGTCTACAGATGGTGACTGTTGGAGTTGGTGTTTTCTGAGGCTCCTTACAGTTCTTCTTCATCAAGGGTAGAGAGTAAGGGAGACATGGTCAGATGTGCGCAAGTAATGTCTACAGATGGTGTATGTTGGAAATGGTGCTTTCTGAGGCTCCTTACAGTTGTTCTTCATCAAGGGTAGTAAGTAAGGGACACACGGTCAGATGTGTGCTAACTATGTCTACAGATGGTGAATGTTTTAAATGGTGCTTTCTGAGGCTCCTTACAGTTCTTCTTCATCAAGGGAAGAATGTAAGGGAGACAGGGTCAGATGTCCGCTAACTATGTCTACAGATGGTGAATATTGGATATGGTGCCTTCTGAGCTCCTTACTGTTCTCCTTCATCTAGGGTAGTGAGTGAGGGAGACGGGCACAGCTGGACGCTAACTATGACTACAGATGGTGTATGTTGGAAATGATGCTTTCTGAGGCTCCTTACAGTTCTTCTTCATCAAGGGTAGAAAGTAAGGTAGGCAAGGTCAGGTGTGCACTAACTATGTCTAAAGATGGCGAATGTAGGAAATGGTGCTTTCTGCAGCTCCCTACAGTTCTCCTTCACCGAGGGTAGAAAGTAAGAGAGACATGTACAGCTGTGCGCTAACTATGTCTACAGATGGTGAATGTTGGAAATGGTGCTTTCTGCAGCTCCTTACAGTCCTACTTCACCTAGGGTAGAAGAGAAGGGAGACATGTACAGCTCTGTGCTAGTAATGTCTACAGATGGTGAATTTTGGAAATGGTGCTTTCTGGTGCTCCTTACAGTTCTTCTTCATCAAGCGTAGAAAGCAAGGGAGGCAAGGTCAGGTGTGCGCTAACTATGTCTAAAGATGGTGAATGTAGGAAATGGTGCTTTCTGCAGCTCCCTACAGATCTCCTTCACCGAGGGTAGAAAGTATGGCAGACGTCTACAGCTGTGCGCTAACTATGTCTACAGATGGTGAATATTGGAAATGGTGCATTCTGAGCTCCTTACTGTTCTCCTTCACCTAGGGTGTAGAGAAAGGGAGACGTGTCCAGCTGTACGCTAACTATGTCTACAGATGGTGAATGTTGCAAATGGTGCTTTCTGAGGCTCCTTACAGTTCTTCTTCATCAAGCGTAGAAAGTAAGGGAGACATTGTCAGATGTGCGCTAACTATGTCTACAGATGGTTAATGTTGGAAATTGTGCTTTCTGAGGCTCCTTACAGTTCTTCTTCATCAAGCGTAGAAAGTAAGGGTGGCCAGGGCAGGTGTGCACTAACTGTGTCTTAAGATGGTGAATGTAGGAAATGGTGCTTTCTGCAGCTTTCTACAGTTCTCCTTCACCGTGGGTAGATAGTAAGGGAGACATGTACAGCTGTGCGCTAGCTATGTCTACAGATGGTCAATGTTGGAAATGGTGCTTTCTGAGGCTCCATACAGTTCTTCTCCATCAAGGGTAGAAAGTAAGGGAGACACGGTCAGATGTGCGCTAACTATGTCTACAGATGGTGAATGTTGGAAATGGTGCTTTCTGAGGCTCCTTACAGATCTTCTTCATCCAGGGTAGAAAGTAAGGGAGACATGGTCAGATGTGCGCTAACTATATCTACAGATGGTGAATGTTGGAAATGGTGCTTTCCGCAGCTCCTTACAGTCCTACTTCACCTAGGGTAGAAAGGAAGGGAGGCATGTACAGCTGTGCGCTAGTAATGTCTACAGATGGTGAATGTTGGAAATGGTGCTTTCTGCAGCTCCTTACTGTTCTTCTTCATCAAGCGTAGAAAGTAAGGGAGGCAAGGTCAGGTGTGCACTAACTATGTCTAAAAATGCTGAATGTAGGAAAAGGTGCTTTCTGCAGCTCCCTACAGTTCTTCTTCACCTAGGGTGGAAAGTAAGGGAGACACGTACAGCTGTGCGCTAGCTATGTCTACAGATGGTGAATATTGGAAATGGTGCCTTCTGAGGTCCTTACTGTTCTCCTTCACCTAGGGTAGAGAGTGAGGGAGACGTGCACAGCTGTACGCTAACAATGTCTACAGATGGTGAATGTTGGAAATGGTGCTTTCTGAGGCTCCTTACAGTTCTTCTTCATCAAGGGTAGAAAGTAAAGGAGACATGGTCAGATGTGCACTAACTATGTCTACAGATGGTGAATATTGGAATTTGTGCTTTCTGAGGCTCCTTACAGTTCTTCTTCATCAAGGGTTGAATGTAAGGGACACACGGTCAGATGTGCGCTAACTATGTCTACCAATGGTGAATGCTGGAATTGGTGCTTTCTGAGGCACTTTACAGTTCTTCTTCATCAAGGGTAGAATGGAAGGTAGGCAAGGACAGGTGTGCGCTAACTATGTCTAAAGATAACGAATGTAGGAAATGGTGCTTTCTGCAGCACCCTACAGTTCTCCTTCACCAACGGTAGAAAGTAAGGGAGACATGTACAGCTGTGCGCTAACTATGTCTACAGATGGTGAATATTGGAAAAGGTGCCTTCTGAGCTCCATGCTGTTCTCCTTCACCTAGGGTACAGAGTGAGGGAGACGTGCACAGGTGTACGCTAACTTTGTCTACAGATGGTGAATGTTGGAAATGGTGCTTTCTGAGGCTCCTTACAGTCCTCCTTCACCTAGGGCAGAAAGGAAGGGAGACATGTACAGCTGTGCGATAGTAATGTCTACTGATGGTTGATGTTGGAAATGGTGCTTTCTGATGCTCCTTACTGTTCTTCCTCATCAACCGTAGAAAGGAAGGGAGGCAAGGTCAAGTGTGCGCTAACTGTGTCTAAAGATGGTGAATGTAGGAAATGGTGGTTTCTGCAGCTCCATACAGTTCTCCTTCACCGAGGGTAGAAAGTATGGGAGACGTGTACAGCTGTGCGCTAACTATGTCTACAGATGGTGAATATTGGAAATGGTGCCTTCTGAGCTCCTTACTGTTCTCCTTCACCTATGGTGTAGAGTAAAGGAGACGTGTCCAGCTATACGCTAACTATGTCTACAGATAGTGAATGTTGGAAATGGTGCTTTCTGAGGCTCCTTACAGTTCTTCTTAATCAAGGGTAGAAAGTAAGGTGGGCAAGGTCAGGTGTGCACTAACTATGTCTAAAGATGGCGAATGTAGGAAATGGTGCTTTCTGCAGCTCCCTACAGTTCTCCTTCACCGAGGGTAGAAAGTAAGAGAGACATGTACAGCTGTGCGCTAACTATGTCTACAGATGGTGAATGTTGGAAATGGTGCTTTCTGCAGCTCCTTACAGTCCTCCTTCACCTAGGGTAGAAGAGAAGGGAGACATGTACAGCTATGTGCTAGTAATGTCTACAGATGGTGAATGTTGGAAATGGTGCTTTCTGAGGCTCCATACAGTCCTCCTTCACCTAGGGTAGAAGAGAAGGGAGACATGTACAGCTGTGTGCTAGTAATGTCTACAGATGGTGAATGTTGGAAATGGTGCTTTCTGATGCTCCTTACAGTTCTTCTTCATCAAGCGTAGAAAGTAATGGAGGCAAGGTCAGGTGTGCGCTAACTATGTCTAAAGATGGTGAATGTAGGAAATGGTGCTTTCTGCAGCTCCCTACAGATCTCCTTCACCGAGGGTAGAAAGTATGGGAGACGTGTACAGCTGTGCGCTAACTATGTCTACAGATGGTGAATATTGGAAATGGTGCCTTCCGAGCTCCTTACTGTTCTCCTTCACCTAGTGTGTAGGGTAAGGGAGACGTGTTCAGCTGTACGCTAACTATGTCTACAGATGGTGAATGTTGGAAATGGTGCTTTCTGAGGCTCCTTACAGTTCTTCTTCATCAAGCGTAGAAAGTAAGGGTGGCAAGGGCAGGTGTGCACTAACTGTGTCTTAAGATGGTGAATGTAGGAAATGGTGCGTTCTGCAGCTTTCTACAGTTCTCCTTCACCGAGGGTAGATAGTAAGTGAGACATGTACAGCTGTGCACTAGCTATGTCTACAGATGGTCAATGTTGGAAATGGTGCTTTCTGAGGCTCCTTACAGTTCTTCTTCATCAAGGGTAGAAAGTAAAGGAGACATGGTCAGATGTGCGCTAACTTTGTCTACAGATGGTGAATGTTGGAAAAGGTGCTTTCCGCAGCTCCTTACAGTCCTCTTCACCTAGGGTAGAAAGGAAGGGAGACATGTACAGCTGTGCGATAGTAATGTCTACAGATGGTGAATATTGGAAATGGTGCTTTCTGAGGGTCCTTACAGTTCTTCTTCATCAAGGGTAGAGAGTAAGGGAGATTTGGTCAGATGTGCGCTAGTAATGTCTACAGATGGTGTATGTTGGAAATGGTGCTTTCTGAGGTTCCTTACAGTTCTTCTTCATCAAGGGTAGACAGTAAGGGAGACATGGTCAGATGTGCGCTAGTAATGTCTACAGATGGTGTATGTTGGAAATGGTGCTTTCTGAGGCTCCTTACAGTTCTTCTTCATCAAGGGTAGAAAGTAAGGGACACACGGTCAGATGTGTGCTAACTATGTCTACAGATGGTGAATGTTGGAAATGGTGCTTTCTGCAGCTACTTACAGTCATTCTTCACCTAGGGTAGAAAGGAAGGGACACATGTACAGCTGTGCGCTAGTAATGTCTACAGATGGTGAATGTTGGAAACGGTGCTTTCTGAGGCTCCTTTCAGTTCTTCTTCATCAAGCGTAGAAAGTAGGGGAGGTAAGGTCAGGTGTGTGCTAACTTTGTCTAAAGGTGGCGAATGTAGAAAGTGGTGCTTTCTGCAGCTCCCTACAGTTCTCCTTCACCGAGGGTAGAAAGTAAGGGAGACATGTACAGCTGTGCGCTAAATATGTCTACAGATGGTGAATATTGGAAATGGTGCCTTCTGAGCTCCTTACTGTTCTCCTTCACCTAGGGTAGAGAGTGAGGGAGACGTGCAGAGCTGTACGCTAACTATGTCTACAGATGGTGAATGTTGGAAATGGTGCTTTCTGAGGCTCCTTACAGTTCTTCTTCATCAAGGGTAAAAAGTAAGGGAGGCAAGGTCAGGTGTGCGCTAACAATGTCTAGAGATGGTGAATGTTGGAAATGGTGCTTTCCACAGCTCCTTATAGTCCTCCTTCACCTAGGGTAGAAAGGAAGGGAGACATAAACAGCTGTGCGATAGTAATGTCTACAGATGGTGACTGTAGGAAATGGTTCTTTCTGAGGCTCCTTACAGTTCTTCTTCATCAAGCGTAGAAAGTAAGGGAGACATGTACAGCTGTGCGCTAACTATGTCTACAGATGGTGAATATTGGAAATGGTGCTTTCTGAGGCTCCTTACTGTTCTTCTTCATCAAGTGTATCAAATAGGGGAGAGATGGTCAGATGAGCGCTAACTATGTCTACTGATGGTGAATGTTGGAAATGGTGCTTTCTGAGGCTCCTTACAATTCTTCATCAGGCGTAGAAAGTAAGGGAGTCAAGGACAGGTGTGCCCTAACTATGTCTAAAGATGGTGAATGTAGGAAATGATGCTTTCTGCAGCTCCCTACAGTTCTCCTTCACCTAGGGTGGAAAGTAAGGGAGACAAGTACAGCTGTGCGCTAGCTATGTCTACAGATGGTGAATGTTGGAAATGGTGCTTTCTGCAGCTCCTTACAGTCCTCCTTCACCTAGGGTAGAAGGGAAAGGAGACATGTACAGCTGTGCGCTAGTAATGTCTACAGATAGTGAATGTTGGAAATGGTGCTTTCTGAGGCTCCTTACAGTTCTTCTTCATCAAGAGTAGAAAGTAATGGACACACGGTCAGATGTGTGCTAACAATGTCTGCAGATGGTGAATGTTGGAAATGGTCCTTTCTTGGGCTCCTTACAGTTCTTCTTCATCAAGCGTAGAAAGTAAGGGAGACATGTACAGCTGTGCGCTGACTATGTCTACAGATGGTGAATATTGGAAATGGTGCTTTCTGAGGCTCGTTACTGTTCTTCTTCATCAAGTGTATAAAGTAGGGGAGAGATGGTCAGATGTGCGCTAACTATGTCTACAGATGGTGAATGTTGGAAATGGTGCTTTCAGAGGCTCCTTACTATTCTTCTTCATCAGGCGTAGAAAGCAAGGGAGGCAAGGACAGGTGTGCCCTAACTATGTCTAAAGATGGTGAATGTAGGAAATGGTGCTTTCTGCAGCTCCCTACAGTTCTCTTTCACCGAGGGTAGAAAGTAAGAGAGACATGTACAGCTGTGCGCTAACTATGTCTACAGATGGTGAATGTTGGAAATGGTGCTTTCTGCAGCTCCTTACAGTCCTCCTTCACCTAGGGTAGAAGAGAAGGGAGACATGTACAGCTGTGTGCTAGTGATGTCTACAGATGGTGAATGTTGGAAATGGTGCTTTCCGAGGGTCCTTACAGTTCTTCATCATCAAGGGTAGAGAGTAAGGGAGACATGGTCAGATGTGCGCAAGTAATGTCTACAGATGGTGTATGTTGGAAATGGTGCTTTCTGAGGTTCCTTACAGTTCTTCTTCATCAAGGGTAGAGAGTAAGGGAGACATGGTCAGATGTGCGCTAGTAATGTCTACAGATGGTGTATGTTGGAAATGGTGCTTTCCGAGGGTCCTTACAGTTCTTCTTCATCAAGGGTAGAAAGTAAAGGAGACATGGTCAGATGTGCACTAACTATGTTTACAGATGGTGAATGTTGGAATTTGTGCTTTCTGAGGCTCCTTACAGTTCTTCTTCATCAAGGGTTGAATGTAAGGGACACACGGTCAGATGTGCGCTAACTATATCTACCAATGGTGAATGTTGGAAATGGTGCTTTCTGAGGCTCCATACAGTCCTCCTTCACCTAGGGTAGAAGAGAAGGGAGACATGTACAGCTGTGTGCTAGTAATGTCTACAGATGGTGAATGTTGGAAATGGTGCTTTCTGATGCTCCTTACAGTTCTTCTTCATCAAGCGTAGAAAGTAATGGAGGCAAGGTCAGGTGTGCGCTAACTATGTCTAAAGATGGTGAATGTAGGAAATGGTGCTTTCTGCAGCTCCCTACAGATCTCCTTCACCGACGGTAGAAAGTATGGGAGACGTGTACAGCTGTGTGCTAACTATGTCTACAGATGGTGAATATTGGAAATGGTGCCTTCTGAGCTCCTTACTGTTCTCCTTCACCTAGGGTGTAGAGAAAGGGATACCTGTCCAGCTGTACGCTAACTATGTCTACAGATGGTGAGTGTTGGAAATGGTGCTTTCTGATGCTCCTTACAGTTCTTCTTCATTAAGCGTAGATAGTAAGGGATGCAAGGTCAGGTGTGCGCTAACTATGTCTAAATATGGTGAATGTAGGAAATGGTGCTTTCTGCAGCTCCCTACAGTTCTCCTTCACAGAGGGTAGAAAGTATGGGAGACGTGTACAGCTGTGCGCTAACTATGTCTACAGATGGTGAATATTGGAAATGGTGCCTTCCGAGCTCCTTACTGTTCTTCTTCACCTAGGGTGTAGAGTAAGGGAGACGTGTTCAGCTGTACGCTAACTATGTCTACAGATGGTGAATGTTGGAAATGGTGCTTTCTGAGGCTCCTTACAGTTCTTCTTCATCAAGCGTAGAAAGTAAGGGAGACATTGTCAGATGTGCGCTAACTATGTCTACAGATGGTGAATGTTGGAAATTGTGCCTTCTGAGGCTCCTTACAGTTCTTCTTCATCAAGCGTAGAAAGTAAGGTTGGCAAGGGCAGGTGTGCACTAACAGTGTCTTAAGATGGTGAATGTAGGAAATGGTGCGTTCTGCAGCTTTCTACAGTTCTCCTTCACCGAGGGTAGATGGTAAGTGAGACATGTACAGCTGTGCGCTAGCTATGTCTACAGATGGTCAATGTTGGAAATGGTGCTTTCTGAGGCTCCATACAGTTCTTCTCCATCAAGGGTAGAAAGTAAGGGAGACACGGTCAGATGTGCGCTAACTATGTCTACAGATGGTGAATGTTGGAAATGGTGCTTTCTGAGGCTCCTTACAGTTCTTCTTCATCAAGCGTAGAAAGTAAGGGAGACATTGTCAGATGTGCGCTAACTATGTCTACGGATGGTGAATGTAGGAAATGGTGCTTTCTGCAGCTCCCTACAGTTCTCCCTCACCTAGGGAGGAAAGTACGGGACACATGTACAGCTGTGCGCTAGCTATGTCTAAAGATGGTGAATGTTGGAAATGGTGCCTTCTGAGCTCCGTACTGTTCTCCTTCACCTAGGGTAGAGAGTATAGCAGACTTGTACAGCTGTACGCTAACTATGTCTACAGATGGTGAAAGTTGGAAATGGAGCTTTCTGAGGGTCCTTACAGTTCTTGTTCATCAAGGGTAGAAAGTATGGGAGACATGGTCAGATGTGCGCTAACTATGTCTACAGATGGTGAATGTAGGAAATGGTGCTTTCTGAAGCTCCTTACAGTTCTTCTTCATCAAGGGTAGAGAGTAAGGGAGACATGGTCAGATGTGCGCAAGTAATGTCTACAGATGATGTATGTTGGAAATGGTGCTTTCTGAGGCTCCTTACAGTTCTTCTTCATCAATGGTAGTAAGTAAGGGACACACGGTCAGATGTGTGCTAACTATGTCTACAGATGGTGAATGTTGGAAATGGTGCTTTCTGAGGCTCCTTACAGTTCTTCTTCATCAAGGGAAGAATGTAAGGGAGACAGGGTCAGATGTCCGCTAACTATGTCTACAGATGGTGAATGTTGGAAATGGTGCTTTCTGCAGCTACTTACAGTCATTCTTCACCTAGGGTAGAAAGGAACGGACACATGTACAGCTGTGCGCTAGTAATGTCTACAGATGGTGAATGTGGGAAACGGTGCTTTCTGAGGCTCCTTACAGTTCTTCTTCATCAAGCGTAGAAAGTAGGGGAGGCAAGGTCAGGTGTGCGGTAACTTTGTCTAAAGATGGAGAATGTATGAATTGGTGCTTTCTGCAGCTCCCTACAGTTCTCCTTCACCGAGGGTAGAAAGTAAGTGAGACATGTACAGCTGTGCGCTAATTATGTCTACAGATGGTGAATATTGGATATGGTGCCTTCTGAGCTCCTTACTGTTCTCCTTCATCTAGGGTAGTGAGTGAGGGAGATGTGCACAGCTGGACGCTAACTATGTCTACAGATGGTGAATGTTGGAAATGATGCTTTCTGAGGCTCCTTACAGTTCTTCTTAATCAAGGGTAGAAAGTAAGGTAGGCAAGGTCAGGTGTGCGCTAACTATGTCTAAAGATGGAGAACGTAGGAAATGGTGCTTTCTGCAGCTCCCTACAGTTCTCCTTCACCGAGGGTAGAAAGTAAGGGAGACATGTACAGCTGTGCGCTTACTATGTCTACAGATGGTGAATATTGGAAATGGTGCCTTCAGAGCTCCTTACTGTTCTCCTTCACCTAGCGTAGAGAGTGAGGGAGACGTGCACAGCTGTACGCTAACTATGTCTACAGATGGTGAATGTTGGAAATGGTGCTTTCTGAGGCTCCTTACAGTTCTTCTTCATCAAGGGTAGAAAGTAAAGGAGACATGGTCAGATGTGCGCTAACTTTGTCTACAGATGGTGAATGTTGGAAAAGGTGCTTTCCGCAGCTCCTTACAGTCCTCTTCACCTAGGGTAGAAAGGAAGGGAGACATGTACAGCTGTGCGCTAACTATGTCTACAGATGGTGAATATTGGAAATGGTGCTTTCTGAGGGTCCTTACAGTTCTTCTTCATCAAGGGTAGAGAGTAAGGGAGACATGGTCAGATATGCGCTAGTAATGTCTACAGATGGTGTATGTTGGAAATGGTGCATTCTGAGGTTCCTTACAGTTCTTCTTCATCAAGGCTAGAGAGTAAGGGAGACATGGTCAGATGTGCGCTAGTAATGTCTACAGATGGTGTATGTTGGAAATGGTGCTTTCTGAGGCTCCTTACAGTTCTTCTTCATCAAGGGTAGAAAGTAAGGGACACACGGTCAGATGTGTGCTAACTATGTCTACAGATGGTGAATGTTGGAAATGGTGCTTTCTGCAGCTACTTACAGTCATTCTTCACCTAGGGTAGAAAGGAAGGGACACATGTACAGCTGTGCGCTAGTAGTGTCTACAGATTGTGAATGTTGGAAATGGTGCTTTCTGAGGCTCCTTACAGTTCTTCTTCATCAAGCGTAGAAAGTAGGGGAGGTAAGGTCAGGTGTGCGCTAACTTTGTCTAAAGATGGCGAATGTAGAAAATGGTGCTTTCTGCAGCTCCCTACAGTTCTCCTTCACCGAGGGTAGAAAGTAAGGGAGACATGTACAGCTGTGCGCTAACTATGTCTACAGATGGTGAATATTGGAAATGGTGCCTTCTGAGCTCCTTACTGTTCTCCTTCACCTAGGGTAGAGAGTGAGGGAGACGTGCAGAGCTGTACGCTAACTATGTCTACAGATGGTGAATGTTGGAAATGGTGCTTTCTGAGGCTCCTTACAGTTCTTCTTCATCAAGGGTAAAAAGTAAGGGAGGCAAGGTCAGGTGTGTGCTAACAATGTCTAGAGATGGTGAATGTTGGAAATGGTGCTTTCCATAGCTCCTTATAGTCCTCCTTCACCTAGGGTAGAAAGGAAGGGAGACATGTACAGCTGTGCGCGAACTATGTCTACAGATGGTGAATATTTTAAACGGTGCTTTCTGAGGCTCCTTACAGTTCTTCTTCATCAAGCGTAAAAAGTAAGGGAGGCAAGGTCAGGTGTGCGCTAACAATGTCTAGAGATGGTGAATGTCGGAAATGGTGCTTTCCACAGCTTCTTATAGTCCTCCTTCACCTAGGGTAGAAACGAAGGGAGACATAAACAGCTGTGCGATAGTAATGTCTACAGATGGTGACTGTTGGAAATGGTGCTTTCTGAGGCTCCTTACAATTCTTCATCAGGCGTAGAAAGTAAGGGAGTCAAGGACAGGTGTGCCCTAACTATGTCTAAAGATGGTGAATGTAGGAAATGATACTTTCTGCAGCTCCCTACAGTTCTCCTTCACCTAGGGTGGAAAGTAAGGGAGACAAGTACAGCTGTGCGCTAGCTATGTCTACAGATGTTGAATGTTGGAAATGGTGCTTTCTGCAGCTCCTTACAGTCCTACTTCACCTAGGGTAGAAAGGAAGGCAGACATGTACAGCTGTGCGCTAGTAATGTCTACAGATGGTGAATGTTGGAAATGGTGCTTTCTGAGGCTCCTTACAGTTCTTCTTCATCAAGCGTAGAAAGTAAAGGAGACATGTACAGCTGTGCGCTAACTATGTCTACAGATGGTGAATATTGGAAATGGTGCTTTCTGCGGATCCTTACTGTTCTTCTTCATCAAGTGTATAAAGTAGGGGAGAGATGGTCAGATGTGCGCTAACTATGTCTACAGATGGTGAATGTTGGAAATGGTGCTTTCAGAGGCTCCTTACTATTCTTCTTCATCAGGCGTAGAAAGCAAGGGAGGCAAGGACAGGTGTGCCCTAACTATGTCTAAAGATGGTGAATGTAGGAAATGGTGCTTTCTGCAACTCCCTACAGTTCTCTTTCACCGAGGGTAGAAAGTAAGAGAGACATGTACAGCTGTGTGCTAACTATGTCTACAGATGGTGAATGTTGGAAATGGTGCTTTCTGCAGCTCCTTACAGTCCTCCTTCACCTAGGGTAGAAGAGAAGGGAGACATGTACAGCTGTGTGCTAGTAATGTCTACAGCTGGTGAATGTTGGAAATGGTGCTTTCCGAGGGTCCTTACAGTTCTTCATCATCAAGGGTAGAGAGTAAGGGAGACATGGTCAGATGTGCGCTAGTAATGTCTACAGATGGTGTATGTTGGAAATGGTGCTTTCTGAGGTTCCTTACAGTTCTTCTTCATCAAGGGTAGAGAGTAAGGGAGACATGGTCAGATGTGCGCTAGTAATGTCTACAGATGGTGTATGTTGGAAATGGTGCTTTCTGAGGCTCCTTACAGTTCTTCTTCATCATGGGTAGAAAGTAAGGGACACACGGTCAGATGTGTGCTAACTATGTCTAAAGATGGTGAATGTTGGAAATGGTGCTTTCTGCAGCTTTCTACATTTCTCCTTCACCGAGGGTAGATAGTAAGGGAGACATGTACAGCTGTGCGCTAACTATGTCTACAGATGGTGAATATTGGAAATGGTGCTATCTGAGGCTCCTTACTGTTCTTCTTCATCAAGTGTATAAAGTAGGGGAGAGATGGTCAGATGTGCGCTAACTATGTCTACAGATCGTGAATGTTGGAAATGGTGCTTTCTGAGGCTCCTTACTATTCTTCTTCATCAGGCGTAGAAAGTAAGGGAGGCAAGGACAGGTGTGCCCTAACTATGTCTAAAGATGGTGAATGTGTGAAATGGTGCTTTCTGCAGCTCCCTACAGTTCTCCTTCACCTAGGGTGGAAAGTAAGGGAGACAGGTACAGCTGTGCGCTACCTATGTCTACAGATGGTGAATGTTGGAAATGGTGCCTTCTGAGCTCCCTACTGTTCTCCTTCACCTAGGGTAGAGAGTAAGGGAGACGTGTACAGCTGTACGCTAACTACGTCTACAGATGGTGAATGTTGGAAATGGCGCTTTCTGAGGCTCCTTACAGTTCTTCTCCATCAAGGGTAGAAAGTAAGGGAGACACGGTCAGATGTGCGCTAACTATGTCTGCAGATGGTGAATGTTGGAAATGGTGCTTTCTGAGGCTCCTTACAGTTCTTGTTCATCAAGCGTAGAAAATAAGGAAGGCAAGGTCAGGTGTGCGCTAACTATGTCTAAAGATGGTGAATGTAGGAAATGGTGCTTTCTGCAACTCCCTACAGTTCTCCTTTTAGCGAGGGTAGAAAGTATGGGAGACGTGTACGGCTGTGCGCTAGCTACGTCTACAGATGGTGAATATTGGAAATGGTGCCTTCTGAGCTCCTTACTGTTCTCCTTCACCTAGGGTAGAGAGTGAGGGAGACGTGTACAGCTGTACGCTAACTATGTCTAGAGATGGTGAATGTTGGAAATGGTGCGTTCTGAGGCTCCTTACAGTTCTTCTTCATCAAGGGTAGAAAGAAAGGTAGGCAAGGTCAGGAGTGCGCTAACTATGTCTAAAGATGTCGAATGTAGGAAATGGTGCTTTCTGCAGCTCCCTACAGTTCTCCTTCACAGAGGGTAGAAAGTAAGGGAGACATGTACAGCTGTGCGCTAACTATGTCTACAGGTGGTGAATATTGGAAATGGTGCCTTCTGAGCTCCTTACTGTTCTCCTTCACCTAGGGTAGAGAGTGAGGGAGACGTGCACAGCTGTACGCTAACTAAGTCTACAGATGGGGAGTGTAGGAAATGGTGCTTTCTGTGGCTCCTTACGGTTCTTCTTCATCAAGGATAGAAAGTAAAGGACACACGGTCAGATGTGTGCTAACTATGTCTACAGATCGTGAATGTTGGAAATGGTGCTTTCTGAGGCTCCTTACTGTTCTTCTTCATCAAGCGTAGAAAGTAAGGGAGGCAAGTCAGGTGTGCACTAACTATGTCTAAAGATGGTGAATGTAGGAAATGGTGCTTTCTGCAGCTCCCTACAGTTCTTCTCACCTAGGGTGGAAAGTAGGGGGGACATGTACAGCTGTGCGCTAGTAATGTCTATAGATAGTGAATGTTGGAAATGGTGCTTTCTGAGGCTCCTTACAGTTCTTCCTCATCAAGGGTAGAAAGTAAGGGCGACGTGGTCAGATGTGTGCTAACTATGTCTACAGATGGTGAATGTTGGATATGGTGCTTTCTGCAGCCCCTTACAGTCCTGCTTCACGTAGGGTAGTAAGGAAAGGAGACGTGTACAGCTGTACGCTAACTATGTCTACAGATGGTGAATGTTGGAAATGGTGCTTACTGAGACTCCTTACAGTTCTTCTCCATCAAGGGTAGAAAGTAAGGGAGACACGGTCAGATGTGCACTAACTATGTCTACAGATGGTGAATGTTGGAAATGGTGCTTTCTGAGGCTCCTTACAGTTCTTCTTCATCAAGCGTAAAAAGTAAGGGAGGCAAGGTCAGGTGTGCGCTAACTATGTCTAAAGATAGTGAATGTAGGAAATGGTGCTTTCTGCAGCTCCCTACAATTCTCCTTCACCGAGGGTAGAAAGTAAAGGAGACATGTACAGCTGTGCGCTAACTATGATTACAGATGGAGAATATTGCAAATGGTGCCTTCTGAGCTCCTTACTGTTCTCCTTCACCTAGGGTGTAGAGTAAGGGAGACGTGTACAGCTGTGCGCTAGCTATGTCTACAGATGGTGAATGTTGGATGTGGTGCTTTCTGCAGCTCCATACAGTCCTCCTTCACCTAGGGTAGAAAGGAAGGGAGAAATGTACAGCCGTGCGTTAGTAATTTCTACAGATGGTGAATGTCGGAAATGGTGCTTTCTGAAGCTCCTTACAATTCTTCTTCATCAAGCGTAGAAAGTAAAGGAGATAAGGTTAGATGTGCGCTAACTATGTCTACAGATGGTGAATGTTGGAAATGGTGCTTTCTGCAGCTCCCTACAGTTATCCTTCACCGAGCGTAGAAAGTAAGGGAGACATTTACAGCTGTGCGGTAACTATGTCTTCAGATGGTGAATATTGGAAATGGTGCCTTCTGAGCTCCTTACTGTTCTCCTTCACCAAGTGTGTAGTGTTATGGAGACGTGTTCAGCTGTACGCTAATTATGTCTACAGATGATGAATGTTGGAAATGGTGCTGTCTGAGGCTCCTTACAGTTCTTCTTCATCAAGCGTAGAAAATAAGGGAGGCAAGGTCAGGTGTGCGCTAACTATGTCTAAAGATGGTGAATGTATGAATTGGTGCTTTCTGCAGCTCCCTACAGTTCTCCTTCACCGAGAGTAGAAAGTAAGGGAGACACGTACTGCTGTGCGCTAACTATGTCTACAGATGGTGTATGTTGGAAATGGTGCTTTCTGAGGCTCCTTACAGTTCTGCTTCATCAAGGGTAGAAAGTTAGGGACACACGGTCAGATGTGCGCTAACTATGTCTACAGATGGTGAATGTTGTAAATGTTGCATTATGAGGCTCCTTACAGTTCTTCATCATCAAGGGTAGAAAGTGATAGAGACATGGTCAGGTGTGCGCTAAGTATGTAAAGAGATGGTGAATGTTGGAAATGGTGCCTTCCACAGCTCCATACAGTCCTCCTCCACCTAGGGCGGAAAGGAAGGGAGACATGTATAGCTGTGGGCTAGAAATGTCTACAGATGGTGACTGTTGGAAATGGTGCTTTCTGAGGCACCTTACAGTTCTTCTTCATCAAGCGTAGAAAGTATGGGAGACATGTACAGCTGTGTGCTAACTATGTCTACAGATGGTGAATATTGGAAATGGTGCCTTCTGAGCTCCTTACTGTTCTCCTTCACCTAGGGTAGAGAGTGAGGGAGACGTGCACAGCTGTACGCTAACTAAGTCTACAGATTGTGAATGTTGGAAATGGTGCTTTCTGTGGCTCCTTACAGTTCTTCTTCATCAAGGGTAGAAAGTAAGGGAGACATGGTCAGATGTGCGCTAACTATGTCTATAGATGGTGAATGTTGGAAATGGTGCTTTCTGAGGCTCCTTACTGTTCTTCTTCATCAAGTGTATAAAGTAGGGGAGAGATGGTCAGATGTGCGCTAACTATGTCTACAGATGGTGAATGTTGGAAATGGTGATTTCTGAGGCTCCTTACAATTCTTCTTCATCAGGCGTAGAAAGTAAGGGTGGCAAGGACAGGTGTGCCCTAACTATGTCTAAAGATGGTGAATGTAGGAAATGGTGCTTTCTGCAGCTCCCTACAGTTCTCCTTCACCTAGGGTGGAAAGTAAGGGAGACATATACAGCTGTGCGCTAGCTATGTCTACAGATGGTGAATGTAGGAAATGGTGCTTATTGAGGCTCCTTACAGTTCTTCTTCATCAAGGGTAGAGAGTAAGGGAGACATGGTCAGATGTGCGCAAGTAATGTCTACAGATGGTGTATGTTGGAAATGGTGCTTTCTGAGGCTCCTTACAGTTCTTCTTCATCAAGGGTAGTAAGTAAGGGACACACGGTCAGATGTGTGCTAACTATGTCTACAGATGATGAATGTTGGAAATGGTGCTTTCTGAGGCTCCTTACAGTTCTTCTTCATCAAGGGAAGAATGTAAGGGAGACAGGGTCAGATGTCCGCTAACTATGTCTGCAGATGGTGAATGTTGAAAATGATGCTTTCTGCAGCTACTTAAAGTCATTTTTCACCTAGGGTAGAAAGGAACGGACACATGTACAGCTGTGCGCTAGTAATGTCCACAGATGGTGAATGTTGGAAACGGTGCTTTCTGAGGCTCCTTACAGTTCTTCTCCATCAAGGGTAGAAAGTAAGGGAGGCAAGGTCAGGTGTGCACTAGCTATGTCTAAAAATGCTGAATGTAGGAAATGGTGCTTTCTGCAGCTCCCTACAGTTCTTCTTCACCTAGGGTGGAAAGTAAGGGAGACATGTACAGCTGTGCGCTAGCTATGTCTACAGATGGTGAATATTGGAAATGGTGCCTTCTGAGGTCCTTACTGTTCCCCTTCACCTAGGGTAGAGTGTGAGGGAGACGTGTACAGCTGTACGCTAACTATGTCTACAGATGGTGAATGTTGGAAATGGTGCTTTCTGAGGCTCCTTACAGTTCTTCTTCATCAAGGGAAGGAAGTAAGGGAGACAGGGTCACATGTCCGCTAACTATGTCTACAGACGCTGAATATTGGAAATGGTGCCTTCTGAGCTCCTTACTGTTCTCCTTCACCTAGGGTGTAGAGTAAGGGAGACGTGTACAGCTGCACGCTAACTATGTCTACAGATGGTGAATGTTGGATATGGTGCTTTCTGAGGCTCCTTACAGTTCTTCGTCATCAGGGAGACGTGGTCAGATGTGCGCTAACTATGTCTACAGATGGTGAATGTTGGATATGGTGCTTTCTGCAGCCCCTTACAGTCCTCCTTCACCTAGGGTAGAAAGGAAGGGAGACGAGTACTGCTGTACGCTAACTATGTCTACAGATGGTGAATGTTGGAAATGGTGCTTTCTGAGACTCCTTACAGTTCTTCTCTATCAAGGGTAGAAAGTAAGGGAGACACGGTCAGATGTGCACTAACTATGTCTACAGATGGTGAATGTTGGAAATGGTGCTTTCTGAGGCTCCTTACAGTTCTTCCTTATCAAGCGTAAAAAGTAAGGGAGGCAAGGTCAGGTGTGCGCTAACTATGTCTAAAGATAGTGAATGTAGGAAATGGTGCTTTCTGCAGCTCCCTACAATTCTCCTTCACCGAGGGTAGAAAGTAAAGGAGACATGTACAGCTGTGCGCTAACTATGACTACAGATGGAGAATATTGCAAATGGTTCTTTCTGAGCTCCTTACTGTTCTCTTTCACCTAGGGTAGAGAGTAAGGGAGACTTGTACAGCTGTACGCTAGCTATGTCTACAGATGGTCAATGTCGGAAATGGTGCTTTCTGAGGCTTCTTACAGTTCTTCTTCATCAAGGGTAGAAAGTAAGGGGGACGTTGTCAGATGTGCGCTAGCTATGTCTACAGATGGTGAATGTTAGATATGGTGCTTTCTGCAGCTCCATACAGTCCTCCTTCACCTAGGGTAGAAAGGAAGGGAGAAATGTACTGCCGTGCGCTAGTAATTTCTACAGATGGTGAATGTCGGAAATGGTGCTTTCTGAAGCTCCTTACAATTCTTCTTCATCAAGCGTAGAAAGTAAGGGAGATATGGTTAGATGTGCGCTAACTATGTCTACAGATGGTGAATGTTCGAAATGGTGCTTCCTGCAGCTCCCTACAGTTCTCCTTCACCGAGGGTAGAAAGTAAGGGAGACATGTACAGCTGTGCGCTAACTATGTCTTCAGATGGTGAATATTGGAAATGGTTCCTTCTGAGCTCCTTACTGTTCTCCTTCACCAAGTGTGTAGTGTTATGGAGACGTGTTCAGCTGTACGCTAACTATGTCTACGGATGATGAATGTTGGAACTGGTGCTTTCTGAGGCTCCTTACAGGTCTTCTTCATCAAGGGTAGAAAGTAAGGGAGACATAGTCAGATGTGCGCTAACTATGTCTACAGACGGTGAATGTTGGAAATGGTTCTCTCGGCAGCTCCTTACAGTCCTGCTTCACCTAGGGTAGAAAGGAAGGGAGACATGTACAGCTGTGCGCTACTAATGTCTACAGATAGTGAATGTTGGAAATGGTGCTGTCTGAATCTCCTTACAGTTCTTCTTCATCAGGCGTAGAAAATAAGGGAGGCAAGGTCATTTGTGCGCTAACTATGTCTAAAGATGGTGAATGTATGAATTGGTGCTTTCTGCAGCTCCCTACAGTTCTCCTTCACCGAGAGTAGAAAGTAAGGGAGACACGTACTGCTGTGCGCTAACTATGTCTACAGAAGGTGAATATAGGAAATGGTGCTTTCCACAGCTCCTTACAGTCCTCCTCCACCTAAGGCGGAAAGGAAGGGAGTCATGTATAGCTCTGGGCTAGAAATGTCTACAGATCGTGAATGTTGGGAATGGTGCTTTCTGAGGCTCCTTACAGTTCTTCTTCAGCTAGCGTAGAATGTAAGGGAGGCAAGGTAAGGTGTGCGCTAACTACACTCCTGGAAATGGAAAAAAGAACACATTGACACCGGTGTGTCAGACCCACCATACTTGCTCCGGACACTGCGAGAGGGCTGTACAAGCAATGATCACACGCACGGCACAGCGGACACACCAGGAACAGCGGTGTTGGCCGTCGAATGGCGCTAGCTGCGCAGCATTTGTGCACCGCCGCCGTCAGTGTCAGCCAGTTTGCCGTGGCATACGGAGCTCCATCGCAGTCTTTAACACTGGTAGCATGCCGCGACAGCGTGGACGTGAACCGTATGTGCAGTTGACGGACTTAGAGCTAGGGCGTATAGTGGGCATGCGGGAGGCCGGGTGGACGTACCGCCGAATTGCTCAACACGTGGGGCGTGAGGTCTCCACAGTACATCGATGTTGTCGCCAGTGGTCGGCGGAAGGTGCACGTGCCCGTCGACCTGGGACCGGACCGCAGCGACGCACGGATGCACGCCAAGACCGTAGGATCCTACGCAGTGCCGTAGGGGACCGCACCGCCACTTCCCAGCAAATTAGGGACACTGTTGCTCCTGGGGTATCGGCGAGGACCATTCGCAACCGTCTCCATGAAGCTGGGCTACGGTCCCGCACACCGTTAGGCCGTCTTCCGCTCACGCCCCAACATCGTGCAGCCCGCCTCCAGTGGCGTCGCGACAGGCGTGAATGGAGGAACGAATGGAGACGTGTCGTCTTCAGCGATGAGAGTCGCTTCTGCCTTGGTGCCAATTATGGTCGTATGCGTGTTTGGCGCCGTGCAGGTGAGCGCCACAATCAGGACTGCATACGACTGAGGCACACAGGGCCAACACCCGGCATCATGGTGTGGGGAGCGATCTCCTACACTGGCCGTACACCACTGGTGATCGTCGAGGGGACACTGAATAGTGCACGGTACATCCAAACCGTCATCGAACCCATCGTCCTACCATTCCTAGACCGGCAAGGGAAATTGCTGTTCCAACAGGACAATGCACGTCCGCATGTATCCCGTGCCACCCAACGTGCTCTAGAAGGTGTACGTCAACTACCCTGGCCAGCAAGATCTCCGGATCTGTCCCCCATTGAGCATGTTTGGGACTGGATGAAGCAGCGTCTCACGCGGTCTGCACGTCCAGCACGAACGCTGGTGCAACTGAGGCGCCAGGTGGAAATGGCATGGCAAGCCGTTCCACAGGACTACATCCAGCATCTCTACGATCGTCTCCATGGGAGAATAGCAGCCTGCATTGCTGCGAAAGGTGGATATACACTGTACTAGTGCCGACATTGTGCATGCTCTGTTGCCTGTGTCTATGTGCCTGTGGTTCTGTCAGTGTGATCATGTGATGTATCTGACCCCAGGAATGTGTCAATAAAGTTTCCCCTTCTTGGGACAATGAATTCACGGTGTTCTTATTTCAATTTCCAGGAGTGTATGTCTGAAGTTGGTGTATGTATAAATGGTGCTCTCTGCAGCTCCCTACTGTTCTCCTTCACCTAGGGTAGTAAGTAAGGGACAGATGTACAGCTGTGCGCTAGCTGTGTCTACAGATGGTGAATGTTGGAAATGGTGCTTTCCGCAGCTCCTTACAGACCTCCTTCACCTAGGGTAGAAAAGAAGGGAGACATGTAGAGCTGTGTGCTAGTAATGTCTACAGATGGTGAATGTTGGAAATGGTGCTTTCTGAGGCTCCTTACAGTTGTTCTTCATCAAGCGTAGAAAGTAAGGGAGGCAAGGTCAGGTGTGCGCTAACTATGTCTAAAGATGGTGAATGTTGGAAATGGTGCTTTCTGAGGCTCCTTACAGTTGTTCTTCATCAAGCGTAGAAAGTAAGGGAGGCAAGGTCAGGTGTGCGCTAACTATGTCTACAGATGGTGAATATTGGAAATGGTGCCTTCTGAGCTCCTTACTGTTCTCCTTCACCTAGGGTAGAGAGTGAGGGAGACGTGCACAGCTGTACGCTAACTATGTCTACAGATGGTGAATGTTGGAAATGGTGCTTTCTGAGGCTCCTTACAGTTCTTCTTCATCAAGCGCAGAAAGTAAGGGAGGCAAGGTCAGGTGTGCGCTAACTATGTCTAAAGATGGTGAATGTAGGAAATGGTGCTTTCTGCAGCTCCCTACAGATCTCCTTCACCGAGGGTAGAAAGTATGGGAGACGTGTACAGCTGTGCGCTAACTATGTCTACAGATGGTGAATATTGGAAATGGTGCCTTCTGAGCTCCTTACTGTTCTCCTTCACCTAGGGTAGAGAGCGAGGGAGACGTGCACAGCTGTACGCTAACTAAGTCTACTGATTGTGAATGTTGGAAATGGTGCTTTCTGTGGCTCCTAACAGTTCTTCTTCATCAAGGGAAGGAAGTAAGGGAGACAGGGTCACATGTCCGCTAACTATGTCTACAGACGCTGAATATTGGAAATGGTGCCTTCTGAGCTCCTTACTGTTCTCCTTCACCTAGGGTGTAGAGTAAGGGAGACGTGTACAGCTGCACGCTAACTATGTCTACAGATGGTGAATGTTGGATATGGTGCTTTCTGCAGCCCCTTACAGTCCTCCTTCACCTAGGGTAGAAAGGAAGGGAGACGTGTACTGCTGTACGCTAACTATGTCTACAGATGGTGAATGTTGGAAATGGTGCTTTCTGAGACTCCTTACAGTTCTTCTCTATCAAGGGTAGAAAGTAAGGGAGACACGGTCAGATGTGCACTAACTATGTCTACAGATGGTGAATGTTGGAAATGGTGCTTTCTGAGGCTCCTTACAGTTCTTCTTTATCAAGCGTAAAAAGTAAGGGAGGCAAGGTCAGGTGTGCGCTAACTATGTCTAAAGATAGTGAATGTAGGAAATGGTGCATTCTGCAGCTCCCTACAATTCTCCTTCACCGAGGGTAGAAAGTAAAGGAGACATGTACAGCTGTGCGCTAACTATGACTACAGATGGAGAATATTGCAAATGGTTCTTTCTGAGCTCCTTACTGTTCTCTTTCACCTAGGGTAGAGAGTAAGGGAGACTTGTACAGCTGTACGCTAACTATGTCTACAGATGGTGAATGTTGGAAATGGTGCTCTCTGAGGCTCCATACAGTTCTTCTTCATCAAGGGAAGAAAGTAAGGGAAACAGGGTCAGATGTCCATTAACTATGTCTACAGATGGTGAATGTTGGAAATGGTGCTTTCTGCAGCTACTTACAGTCCTCCTTCACCTAGGGTAGAAAGGAAGGGACACATGTACAGCTGTGCGCTAGTAATGTCTACAGATGGTGAATGTTGGAAATGGTGCCTTCTGAGGCTCCTTACAGTTTTTCTTCATCAAGCGTAGAAAGTAAGGGAGGCAAGGTCAGGTGTGCGCTAACTATGTCTAAAGATGGTGAATGTAGGAAATGCTGCTTTCTGCAGCTCCCTACAGTTCTCCTTCACCGAGGGTAGAAAGTAAGGGAGACATGTACAGCTGGTGCGCTAACTATGTCTACAGTTGGTGAATATTGGAAATGGTGCCTTCTGAGCTCCTTACTGTTCTCCTTCACCTATGGTGTAGAGTAAGGGAGACGTGTACAGCTGTACGCTAACTATGTCTACAGATGGTGAATGTTAGAAAAGGTGCTTTCTGAGGCTTCTTACAGTTCTTCTTCATCAAGGGTAGAAAGTAAGGGGGACGTTGTCAGATGTGCGCTAGCTATGTCTACAGATGGTGAAAGTTAGATATGGTGCTTTCTGCAGATCCATACAGTCCTCCTTCACCTAGGGTAGAAAGGAAGGGAGAAATGTACAGCCGTGCGCTAGTAATTTCTACAGATGGTGAATGTCGGAAATGGTGCTTTCTGAGGCTCCTTACAATTCTTCTTCATCAAGCGTAGAAAATAAGGGAGGCAAGGTCAGGTGTGCGCTAACTATGTCTAAAGATGGTGAATGTATGAATTGGTGCTTTCTGCAGCTTCCTACAGATCTCCTTCACCGAGAGTAGAAAGTAAGGGAGACACGTACTGCTGTGCGCTAACTATGTCTACAGAAGGTGAATATAGGAAATGGTGCTTTCCACAGCTCCTTACAGTACTCCTCCACCTAAGGCGGAAAGGAAGGGAGACATGTATAGCTCTGGGCTGGAAATGTCTACAGATCGTGAATGTTGGGAATGGTGCTTTCTGAGGCTCCTTACAGTTCTTCTTCACCTAGCGTAGAATGTAAGGGAGGCAAGGTAAGGTGTGCGCTAGCTATGTCTGCAGATGGTGAATATTGGAAATGGCGCCTTCTGAGCTCCTTACTGTTCTATTTCACCTAGGGTAGAGAGTAAGAGGGACTCGTACAGCAGTGCGGTAACTACGTCTACAGGTGGTGAATGTTGGAAATGGTGCTTTCTGAGGCTCCTTACAGTTCTTCTTCATCAAGGGTAGAAAGGAAGGGAAACATGTTCAGATGTGCGCTAACTATGTCTACAGATGGTGAATGTTGGAAATGGTGCTTTCTGCAGCTCCTCACAGTCCTCCTTCACCTAGGGTAGCAAGGAACGGATACATGTACGGCTGTGCGCTGGTAATGTCTACAGTTGGTGAATGTTGGAAATGGTGCTTTCTGAGGCTCCTTACATTTTATCTTCATCAAGCGTAGAAAGCACGGGTGGCATGGTCAGCTGTGCGCTAACTATGTCTACAGATGGTGAATATTGGAAATGGTGCCTTCTGAGCTCCGCACTGTTCTTCTTCACCTAGGGTAGAGAGTAAGGGAGACGTGTACAGCTGCACGCTAACAATGTCTACAGATGGTGAATATTGGAAATGGTGCCTTCTGAGCTCCTTACTGTTCTCCTTCACCTAGGGTAGAGAGTAAGGGTGACGTGTACAGCTGTAAGCTAACTATGTATACAGCGGGTGATTGTAGGAAATGGTGCTCTCTGAAGCTCCATACAGTTCTTCTTCATCAAGGGAAGAAAGTAAGCGAAACAGGGTCAGATGTCCGCTACCTATGTCTACAGATGGTGAATGTTGGAAATGGTGCTTTCTGCAGCTCCTTACAGTCCTCCTTCACCTACGGAAGAAAGGAAGGGAGACATGTACAGCCGTGCGCTAGTAATGTCTACAAATGGTGAATGTTGGATATGGTGCTCTCTGAGGCTCATTACAGTTCTTCTTCAACATGGGTGGAAAGTAAAAGAGACATGGTCACATGTGCGCTAACTATATCTACAGATGGTGAATGTTGGAAATGGTGCTTTCTGTAGCTCCCTACAGTTCTCCTTCACCGAGGGTAGAAAGTAAGGGAGACAAGTACAGATGTGCGCTAACTATGTCTACAGATGGTGAATATTGGAAATGGTGCCTTCTGAGCTCCTTACTGTTCTCCTTCACCTAGGGTAGAGAGTAAGGGTGACGTGTACAGCTGTAAGCTAACTATGTATACAGCGGGTGATTGTAGGAAATGGTGCTCTCTGAAGCTCCATACAGTTCTTCTTCATCAAGGGAAGAAAGTAAGCGAAACAGGGTCAGATGTCCGCTACCTATGTCTACAGATGGTGAATGTTGGAAATGGTGCTTTCTGCAGCTACTTACAGTCCAGCTTCACCTAGGGTAGAAAGGAAGGGACACATGTACAGCTGTGCGCTAGTAATGTCTACAGATGGTGAATGTTGGATATGGTACCTTCTGAGGCTCCTTACAGTTCTTCTTCATCAAGCGTAGAAAGTAAGGGAGGCAAGGTCAGGTGTGCGCTAACTATGTCTGAAGATGGTGAATGTACGAAAATGTGCTTTCTGCAGCTCCCTACAGTTCTCCTTCACTGTGGGTAGAAAGTAAGGGAGACATGTACAGCCGTGCGCTAGTAATTTCTACAGATGGTGAATGTCGGAAATGGTGCTTTCTGAAGCTCCTTACAATTCTTCTTCATCAAGCGTAGAAAGTAAGGGAGATATGGTTAGATGTGCGCTAACTATGTCTACAGATGGTGAATGTTGGATATGGTGCTTTCCGCAGCTCCTTACAGTCCTCCTTCACCTAGGGTAGAAAGTAAGGGAGACATGTACAGCTGTGTGCTAGTAATGTCTACAGATGGTGAATGTTGGAAATGGTGCCTTCTGAGCCCCTTACTCTTCTCCATCACCTAGAGTAGAGTGTGAGGGAGACATGTACAGCTGTACGTAACTATGTCTACAGATGGTGAATGTTGGAAATGGTGCTTTCTGAGGCCCCTTACAGTTTTTCTTCATCAAGCGTAGAAAGTAAGGGAGGCAAGGTCAGGTGTGCGCTAACTATGTCTGCAGATGGTGAATATTGGAAATGGCGCCTTCTGAGCTCCTTACTGTTCTCCTTTACCTAGGGTAGAGAGTAAGGGGGACTCGTACAGCAGTACGGTAACTACGTCTACAGGTGGTGAATGTTGGAAATGGTGCTCTCTGAGGCTACTTACAGTTCTTCTTCATCAAGGGTAGAAAGGAAGGGAGACATGGTCACATGTGCACTAACTATGTCTCAAGATGGTGAATGTTGGAAATGGTGCTTTCTGAGGCTCCTTACAGTTCTTCTTCATCACGGGTAGAATGTAAGGGAGACATGTTCACATGTGCGCTAACTATGTCTACAGATGGTGAATGTAGGAAATGGTTCTTTCCGCAGCTCCTCACAGTCCTCCTTCACCTAGGGTAACAAGGAACGGAGACATGTACAGCTGTGCGCTAGTAATGTCTACAGATGGTGAATGTTGGAAATGGTGCTTTCTGAGACTTCTTACTGTTCTTCTTCATCAAGCGTAGAAAGTAAGGGAGGCATGGTCAGGTGTGCACTAACTATGCCTAAAGATGATGGATGTAGGAAATATTGCTTTCTGCAGCTCCCAACAGTTCTCCTTCACAGAGGGTAGAAAGAAAGGGAGACATGTACGGCTGTGTGCTAACTATGTCTACAGATGGTGAATATTGGAAATGGTGCCTTCTGAGCCCCTTACTGTTCTCCTTCAACTAGGGTAGAGAGTAAGGGAGATGTGTACAGCTGTACGGTAACTATGTCTACAGATGGTGAATGTTGGAAATGGTGCTTTATGAGGCTCCTTACAGTTTTTCTTTATCAAGCGTAGAAAGTAAGGGAGGCAAGGTCAGGTGTGCGCTAACTATGTCTAAAGATGGAGAATGTAGGAAATGGTGGTTTCTGCAGCTCCCTACAGTTCTCCTTCACCGAGGGTAGAAAGTAAGGGCGACATGAACAGCTGTGCGCTAGCTATGTCTACAGATGGTGATATTGGAAATGGTGCCTTCTGAGCTCCTTCCTGTTCTCCTTCACCTAGGGTAGAGAGTAAGGGAGACGTGTACAGCTGTACGGTAACTATGTCTACAGGTGGTGAATGCTGGAAATCGTGCTTCCTGAGGCTCCTTACAGTTCTTCTTCATCAAGGGTAGTAAGCAAGGGAGACACGGTCAGATGTGCGCTAACTATGTCTACAGATGGTGAATGTTGGAAATGGTGCTTTCCGCAGCTCCTTGCAGTCCTCCTTCACCTAGGGTAGAAAGGAAGGGAGACATGTACAGCTGTGCGCTAGTAATGTCTACAGATGGTGAATGTTGGATATGGTGCTTTCTGAGGCTTCTTAGAGTTCTTCTTCATCAAGCGTAGAAAGAAAGGGAGGCAAGGTCAAGTGTGCGCTAACTATGCCTAAAGATGGTGAAAGTTGGAGATGGTGCTTTCTGCAGCTCCTTACAGTCCTCCTTCACCGAGGGTAGAAAGGAAGTGAGACATGTACAGCTGTGCGCTAATAATGTCTACAGATGGTGAATGTAGGAAATGGTGCTTTCTGAGGCTCCTTATAATTCTTCTTCATCAAGCTTAGTAAGTAAGAGAGGCATCATCAGGTGTGCGCTTACTATGTCTAGAGATGGTGAATGTTTTAAATGGTGCTTTCTGCAGCTCCTTACAGTCCTCCTTCACCTACGGTAGAAAGGAAGGGAGACATGTACAGCTGTGCGCTAGTAATGTCTACAGATGGTGCTAGTTGGAAATGGTGCATTCTGAGGCCCCTTACTGTTCTTCTTCATCAACCATAGAAAGTAAGGGAGGCATGGTCAGGTGTGCGTTTACTATGTCTAGAGATGGTGAATGTAGGAAATGGTGCTTTCTCAGGCTCCTTACAATCCTCCTTCACCTAGGGTAGAAAGGAAAGGAGACATGTACAGCTGTGCGCTAGTAATGTCTACAGATGGTGAATATTGGAAATGGTGCCTTCTGAGCTCCTTACTGTTCTCCTTCACCAAGGGTAGAGAGTAAGGGAGACATGTAAAGCTGTACGCTAACTATGTCTACAGATGGTGAATGTTGCAAATGGTGCTTTCTGAGGCTCCTTACAGTTTTTCTTCATCAAGCGTAGAAAGTAAGAGAGGCAAGGTCAGGTGTGAGCTAACTATGTCTAGAGATGGTGAATGTTGGATATAGTGCTTTCCGCAGCTCCTTACAGTACTCCTTCACCTAGGGTAGAAAGGATGGGAGACATGTACAGCTGTGCGCTAGTAATGTCTACAGATGGTGAATGTTTGAAATGGTGCTTTCTGAGGCTTCTTACAGTTCTTCTTCATCAAGCGTAGAAAGTAAGGGAGGCAAGGTCTGGTGTGCGCTAACTATGTCTAAAGATGGTGAATGTGGGAAATGGTGCTTTCTGCAGCTCCCTACAGTTCTCCTACACCGAGGGTAGAAAGTAAGGGAGACATGTACAGCCGTGCGCAAACTATGTCTGAAGATGGTGAGTATTGGAAATGGTGCCTTCTGAGCTCCCTACTGTTCTCCTTCACCTAGGGTAGAGAGTAAGTGATACATGTACAGCTGTACGCTAACCATGTCTACAGATGGTGAATGTTTGAAATGGTGCTTTCTGAGGCTCCTTACAGTTTTCCTTCATCAAGCATAGAAAGTAAGGGAGGCAAGGTCAGGTGTGCGCTAACTATGTCTAAAGATGGTGAATGTAGGAAATGGTGCTTTCTGCATCTCCCTACAGTTCACCTTCATCGAGGGTAGAAAGTAAGGGAGACATGTACAGCTGTGTGCTAACTATGTCTACAGATGGTGAATATTGGAAATGGTGCTTTCTGAGGCTCTTTACAGTTCTCCTTCATAAACCGTAGAAAGTAAGGGAGACATGGTCAGATGTGCGCTATATATGTCTACAGATGGTGAATGTTGGAAATGGTGCTTTCCACAGTTCCTTACAGTCCTCCTTCACCTAGGGTAGAAAGTAAGGGAGACATGTACAGCTGTGTGCTAGTAATGTCTACAGATAGTGAATGTTGGAAATAGTGCTTTCTGAGTCTCCTTACAGTCCTCCTTCACCTAGGGTATAAAGGAAGGGAGACATGTACAGCTGTGTGCTAGTAATGTCTACAGATGGTGAATGTTGGAAATGGTGCTTTCTGAGGCTCATAACAGTTCTTCTTCATCAAGCGTAGAAAGTGAGAGAGGCAAGGTCAGGTGTGCGCTAACTATGTCTACAGACGGTGAATGTTGGAAATGGTGCTTTCCGCAGCTCCTTACAGTCCTCCTTCACCTAGGGTAGAAAGGAAGGGAGACATGTACAGCTGTGCACTAGTAATGTCTACTGATGGTGAATGTTGGAAATGGTGCTTTCTGAGGCTCCTTAAAGTTCCTCTTCATCAAGCATAGAAAGTAAGGGAGGAAAAGTCAGGAGTGCGCTAACTATGTCTAGAGATGTTGAATGTTGGAAATAGTGCTTTCCGCAGCTCCTTACAGTCCTCCTTCACCTAGGGTAGAAAGGAAGGGAGACATGTACAGCTGTGCGCTAGCTATGTCTACAGATGGTGAATATTGGAAATGGTGCCTTCTGAGCTCCTTACTGTTCTTCTTCACCAAGGGTAGAGAGTAAGGGAGACATGTACAGCTGTACGCTAACTATGCCTACAGATGGTGAATGTTGGAAATGGTGCTTTCTGAGGCTCCTTACAGTTTTCCTTCATCAGGCATAGAAAGTAAGGGGGACATGGTCAGATGTGCGCTATATATGTCTACAGATGGTGAATGTTGGTAATGGTGGTTTCTGAAGCTCCTTACAGGTCTTTTTCATCAAGCGTAGAAAGTAAGGGACGCATGGTCAGGTGTGCGCTAACTATGTCTAGAGATGGTGAATGTAGGAAATAGTGCTTTCTGAGGCACCTTACAGTCCTCCTTCACCTAGGGTAGAAAGGAAGGGAGACATGTACAGCTATGCGCTAGTAATGTCTACAGATAGTGAACGTTGGAAATGGTGCTTTCTGAGGATCCTTACAGTTCTTCTTCATCAAGCGTAGAAAGTAAGGGAGGCAAGGTCAGGTGTGCGCTAACTATGTCTAGAGAAAGTGAATGTAGGCAATGGTGCTTTCTGAGGCTCCCTACAGTCCTCGTTCACCTTGGGTAGCAAGGAAGGGAGACATGTACAGCTGTGCGTTAGTAATGTCTACAGATGGTGAATGTTGGAAGTGGTGCTTTCTGAGGCTCCTTACAGTTCTTCTTCATCAAGCGTAGAAAGTAAGGGAGGCAAGGTCAGGTGTGCGCTAACTATGTCTAGAGAAGGTGAATGTAGGAAACGGTGCTCTCTGAGGCTCCTTACAGTCCTCCTTTACCTAGGGTACAAAGGAAGGGAGACATGTACAGCTGTGCGCTAGTAATGTCTACAGATGGTGAATGTTGGAAATGGTGCCTTCTGAGCTCCTTACTGTTCTCCTTCACCTAGGGTAGAGAGTAAGTGAGACATGTACAGCTGTACGATAACTATGTCTACAGATGGTGAATGTTTGAAATGGTGCTTTCTGAGGCTCCTTACAGTTTTCCTTCATCAACCGTAGAAAGTAAGGGAGGCAAGGTCAGGTGTGCGCTAACTATGTCTAAAGATGGTGAATGTAGGAAATATTGCTTTCTGCATCTCCCTACAGTTCACCTTCATCGAGGGTAGAAAGTAAGGGAGACATGTACAGCTGTGTGCTAACTATGTCTACAGATGGTGAATATTGGAAATGGTGCCTTCTGAGCTCCTTACTGTTCTCCTTCACCTAGGGTAGAGAGTAAGGGAGACATGTACAGCTGTACGCTAACTATGTCTACAGATGGTGAATGTTGGAAATGGTGCTTTCTGAGGCTCCTTACAGTTTTCCTTCATCAGGCGTAGAAAGTAAGGGGGACATGGTCAGATGTGCGCTACAAATGTCTACAGATGGTGAATGTTGGAAATGGTCCTTTCCACATCTCCTTACAGTCCTCCTTCACCTAGGGTAGAAAGGAAGGGAGACATGTACAGCTGTGTGCTAGTAATATCTACAGATGGTGAATATAGGAAATGGTGCTTTCTGAGGCTCCTTACAGTCCTCCTTCACCTAGGGTATAAAGGAAGGCAGACATGTATAGCTGTGCGCTAGTAATGTCTGCAGATGGTGAATGTTGGAAATGGTGCTTTCTGAGGCTCCTTTCAGTTCCCTTTCATCATGCATAGAAAGTAAGTGAGGCAAGGTCAGGTGTGAGCTAACTATGTCTACAGATGGTGAATGTTGGAAAGGGTGCTTTCTGAGGCTTCTTACAGTTCTTCGTCATCAAGCGTAGAAAGTAAGGGAGGCAAGTTCAGGTGTGAGCTAACTTTGTCTAGAGAAGGTGAATGTAGGAAATGATGCTTTCTGAGGCTCCTTACAGTCCTCCTTCACCCTGGGTAGAAAGGAAGGGAGACATGTATAGCTGTGCGCTAGTAATGTCTACAGATGGTGAATGTTGGTAATGGTGCCTTCAGAGCTTCTTACTGTTCTCCTTCACCTGGGGTAGAAAGTAAGGGAGACATGGTCACATGTGCGCTAACTATGTCTCCAGATGGTGAATGTTGGAAATGGAGCTTTCTGAGGCTCCTTACAGTTCTTCTTCATCACAGGTAGAAAGTAAGGGAGACATGGTCAGATGTGCGCCAACTATGTTTACATATGGTGAATGTTGGAAATGGTGCTTTCTGAGGCTCCTTACAGTTCTTCTTCATCACGGGTAGAAAGTAACGGAGACGTGGTCAGATGTGCGCTAACTATGTCTACAGATGTTGAATGTTGGAAATGGTGCTTTCTGAGGCTCCTTAGAGTTCTTCTTCGTCAAGCGTAGAAAGTAAGGGAGGCAAGGTCAAGTGTGCGCTAACTATGTCTACAGATGGTAAATGTTGGAAATGGTGCTTTCTGAGGCTCCTTAAAGTCCTCCTTCACCTAGGGTAGAAAGGATGGGAGACATGTACAGCTGTGCGCTAGTAATGTCTACAGATGGTGAATGTTGGAAATGGTGCTTTCTGAGGCTCCTTACAGTTCTTCTTCATCAAGCGTAGATAGTAAGGGAGGGAAGGTCAGGTGTGCGCTAACTATGTCAACTGATGGTGAATGTAGGAAATGGTTCTTTCTGAGGCTCCTTACAGTTCTTCTTCATCAAGCGTAGAAAGTAAGGGAGGCAAGGTCAGGTGTGCGCTAACTGTGTATACAGAAGGTGAATGTAGGAAAGGGTGCTTTCTGAGGCTCCATACAGTCCTCCTTCACCTAGGGTAGGAAGGAAGGGACACATGTACAGCTGTGCACTAGTAACGTCTACCGATGGTGAATGTTGGAAATGGTGCTTTCTGAGGCTCCTTAGAGTCCTCCTTCACCTAGGGTAGAAAGGAAGGGACACATGTACAGCAGTGCACTAGTAATGTCTAAATATGGGGAATGTTGGAAATGGTGCTTTCTGAGGCTCCGTACAGTTCTTCATCAAGCGTAGAAAGTAAAGGAGGCAATGTCGGGTGTGCGCTAACTATGTCTACAAATGGTGAATGTTGGAAATGGTGCTTTCCGCAGCCCCTTACATTCCTCCTTTACCTAGGGTAGAAAGGAAGGGAGGCATGTAAAGCTGTGCGCTAGTAATGTCTACAAATGGTGAATGTTGGAAATGGTGCTTTCTGAGGCTCCTTACATTCCTCTTTCACCAAGGGGATAAATTAAGGGAGACATGGACAGCTGTGTGCTAGTAATGTCCACAGATGGTGAATGTTGGAAATGGTGCATTCTGAGGCTCCTTAGAGTTCTTCTTCGTCAAGCGTACAAAGTAAGGGAGGCAAGGTCAAGTGTGCGCTAACTATGTCTACAGATGGTGAATGTTGGAAATGGTGCTTTCTGAGGCTCCTTAAAGTCCTCCTTCACCTAGGGTAGAAAGGATGGGAGACATGTACAGCTGTGCGCTAGTAATGTCTACAGATGGTGAATGTTGGAAATGGTGCTTTCTGAGGCTCCTTACAGTTCTTCTTCATCAAGCGTAGATAGTAAGGGAGGGAAGGTCAGGTGTGCGCTAACTATGTCAACTGATGGTGAATGTAGGAAATGGTTCTTTCTGAGGCTCCTTACAGTTCTTCTTCATCAAGTGTAGAAAGTAAGGGAGGCAAGGTCAGGTGTGCGCTAACTGTGTCTACAGAAGGTGAATGTAGGAAAGGGTGCTTTCTGAGGCTCCATACAGTCCTCCTTCACCTAGGGTAGGAAGGAAGGGACACAAGTACAGCTGTGCACTAGTAACGTCTACCGATGGTGAATGTTGGAAATGGTGCTTTCTGAGGCTCCTTACAGTCCTCCTTCACCTAGGGTAGAAAGGAAGGGACACATGTACAGCAGTGCACTAGTAATGTCTAAATATGGGGAATGTTGGAAATGGTGCTTTCTGAGGCTCCGTACAGTTCTTCATCAAGCGTAGAAAGTAAAGGAGGCAATGTCGGGTGTGCGCTAACTATGTCTACAAATGGTGAATGTTGGAAATGGTGCTTTCCGCAGCCCCTTACATTCCTCCTTTACCTAGGGTAGAAAGGAAGGGAGGCATGTAAAGCTGTGCGCTAGTAATGTCTACAAATGGTGAATGTTGGAAATGGTGCTTTCTGAGGCTCCTTACTGTTCTTCTTCATCATGCGTAGAAAGTAAGGGAGGGAAGGTCAGGTATGCGCTAACCATGTCTACAGATGGTGAATGTAGGAAATGGTTCTTTCTGAGGCTCCTTACAGTTCTACTTCATCAGGCATAGAAAGTAAGGGAGGCAAGGTCAGGTGTGCGCTGACTACGTCTAGAGAAGGTGAATGTAGGAAATGGTGCTTTCTGAGGCTCCTTATAGTCCTCCTTCACCTAGGGTAGAAAGGAAGGGAGACATGTACAGCTGTGCCCTAGTAATGTCTACAGATGGTGAAAGTTAGAAATGGTGCTTTCTGTGGCTCCTTACTGTTTTCTTCATCAAGTGTAGAAAGTGAGAGAGGCAAGGTCAGGTGTGCGCTAACTATGTCTACTGACGGTGAATGTTGGAAATGGTGCTTTCCGCAGCTCCTTACAGTCCTCCTTCACCTAGGGTAGAAAGGAAGGGAGACATGTACAGCTGTGCACTAGTAATGTCTACTGATGGTGAATGTTGGAAATGGTGCTTTCTGAGGCTCCTTAAAGTTCCTCTTCATCAAGCATAGAAAGTAAGGGAGGAAAAGTCAGGAGTGCGCTAACTATGTCTAGAGATGTTGAATGTTGGAAATAGTGCTTTCCGCAGCTCCTTACAGTCCTCCTTCACCTAGGGTAGAAAGGAAGGGAGACATGTACAGCTGTGCGCTAGCTATGTCTACAGATGGTGAATATTGGAAATGGTGCCTTTTGAGCTCCTTACTGTTCTTCTTCACCAAGGGTAGAGAGTAAGGGAGACATGTACAGCTGTACGCTAACTATGCCTACAGATGGTGAATGTTGGAAATGGTGCTTTCTGAGGCTCCTTACAGTTTTCCTTCATCAGGCATAGAAAGTAAGGGGGACATGGTCAGATGTGCGCTATATATGTCTACAGATGGTGAATGTTGGTAATGGTGGTTTCTGAAGCTCCTTACAGGTCTTTTTCATCAAGCGTAGAAAGTAAGGGACGCATGGTCAGGTGTGCGCTAACTATGTCTAGAGATGGTGAATGTAGGAAATAGTGCTTTCTGAGGCACCTTACAGTCCTCCTTCACCTAGGGTAGAAAGGAAGGGAGACATGTACAGCTATGCGCTAGTAATGTCTACAGATAGTGAACGTTGGAAATGGTGCTTTCTGAGGATCCTTACAGTTCTTCTTCATCAAGCGTAGAAAGTAAGGGAGGCAAGGTCAGGTGTGCGCTAACTATGTCTAGAGAAAGTGAATGTAGGCAATGGTGCTTTCTGAGGCTCCCTACAGTCCTCGTTCACCTTGGGTAGCAAGGAAGGGAGACATGTACAGCTGTGCGTTAGTAATGTCTACAGATGGTGAATGTTGGAAGTGGTGCTTTCTGAGGCTCCTTACAGTTCTTCTTCATCAAGCGTAGAAAGTAAGGGAGGCAAGGTCAGGTGTGCGCTAACTATGTCTAGAGAAGGTGAATGTAGGAAACGGTGCTCTCTGAGGCTCCTTACAGTCCTCCTTTACCTAGGGTACAAAGGAAGGGAGACATGTACAGCTGTGCGCTAGTAATGTCTACAGATGGTGAATGTTGGAAATGGTGCCTTCTGAGCTCCTTACTGTTCTCCTTCACCTAGGGTAGAGAGTAAGTGAGACATGTACAGCTGTACGATAACTATGTCTACAGATGGTGAATGTTTGAAATGGTGCTTTCTGAGGCTCCTTACAGTTTTCCTTCATCAACCGTAGAAAGTAAGGGAGGCAAGGTCAGGTGTGCGCTAACTATGTCTAAAGATGGTGAATGTAGGAAATATTGCTTTCTGCATCTCCCTACAGTTCACCTTCATCGAGGGTAGAAAGTAAGGGAGACATGTACAGCTGTGTGCTAACTATGTCTACAGATGGTGAATATTGGAAATGGTGCCTTCTGAGCTCCTTACTGTTCTCCTTCACCTAGGGTAGAGAGTAAGGGAGACATGTACAGCTGTACGCTAACTATGTCTACAGATGGTGAATGTTGGAAATGGTGCTTTCTGAGGCTCCTTACAGTTTTCCTTCATCAGGCGTAGAAAGTAAGGGGGACATGGTCAGATGTGCGCTATAAATGTCTACAGATGGTGAATGTTGGAAATGGTCCTTTCCACATCTCCTTACAGTCCTCCTTCACCTAGGGTAGAAAGGAAGGGAGACATGTACAGCTGTGTGCTAGTAATATCTACAGATGGTGAATATAGGAAATGGTGCTTTCTGAGGCTCCTTACAGTCCTCCTTCACCTAGGGTATAAAGGAAGGCAGACATGTATAGCTGTGCGCTAGTAATGTCTGCAGATGGTGAATGTTGGAAATGGTGCTTTCTGAGGCTCCTTTCAGTTCCCTTTCATCATGCATAGAAAGTAAGTGAGGCAAGGTCAGGTGTGAGCTAACTATGTCTACAGATGGTGAATGTTGGAAAGGGTGCTTTCTGAGGCTTCTTACAGTTCTTCGTCATCAAGCGTAGAAAGTAAGGGAGGCAAGTTCAGGTGTGAGCTAACTTTGTCTAGAGAAGGTGAATGTAGGAAATGATGCTTTCTGAGGCTCCTTACAGTCCTCCTTCACCCTGGGTAGAAAGGAAGGGAGACATGTACAGCTGTGCGCTAGTAATGTCTACAGATGGTGAATGTTGGTAATGGTGCCTTCAGAGCTTCTTACTGTTCTCCTTCACCTGGGGTAGAAAGTAAGGGAGACATGGTCACATGTGCGCTAACTATGTCTCCAGATGGTGAATGTTGGAAATGGAGCTTTCTGAGGCTCCTTACAGTTCTTCTTCATCACAGGTAGAAAGTAAGGGAGACATGGTCAGATGTGCGCCAACTATGTTTACATATGGTGAATGTTGGAAATGGTGCTTTCTGAGGCTCCTTACAGTTCTTCTTCATCACGGGTAGAAAGTAACGGAGACGTGGTCAGATGTGCGCTAACTATGTCTACAGATGTTGAATGTTGGAAATGGTGCTTTCTGAGGCTCCTTAGAGTTCTTCTTCGTCAAGCGTAGAAAGTAAGGGAGGCAAGGTCAAGTGTGCGCTAACTATGTCTACAGATGGTAAATGTTGGAAATGGTGCTTTCTGAGGCTCCTTAAAGTCCTCCTTCACCTAGGGTAGAAAGGATGGGAGACATGTACAGCTGTGCGCTAGTAATGTCTACAGATGGTGAATGTTGGAAATGGTGCTTTCTGAGGCTCCTTACAGTTCTTCTTCATCAAGCGTAGATAGTAAGGGAGGGAAGGTCAGGTGTGCGCTAACTATGTCAACTGATGGTGAATGTAGGAAATGGTTCTTTCTGAGGCTCCTTACAGTTCTTCTTCATCAAGCGTAGAAAGTAAGGGAGGCAAGGTCAGGTGTGCGCTAACTGTGTATACAGAAGGTGAATGTAGGAAAGGGTGCTTTCTGAGGCTCCATACAGTCCTCCTTCACCTAGGGTAGGAAGGAAGGGACACATGTACAGCTGTGCACTAGTAACGTCTACCGATGGTGAATGTTGGAAATGGTGCTTTCTGAGGCTCCTTAGAGTCCTCCTTCACCTAGGGTAGAAAGGAAGGGACACATGTACAGCAGTGCACTAGTAATGTCTAAATATGGGGAATGTTGGAAATGGTGCTTTCTGAGGCTCCGTACAGTTCTTCATCAAGCGTAGAAAGTAAAGGAGGCAATGTCGGGTGTGCGCTAACTATGTCTACAAATGGTGAATGTTGGAAATGGTGCTTTCCGCAGCCCCTTACATTCCTCCTTTACCTAGGGTAGAAAGGAAGGGAGGCATGTAAAGCTGTGCGCTAGTAATGTCTACAAATGGTGAATGTTGGAAATGGTGCTTTCTGAGGCTCCTTACATTCCTCTTTCACCAAGGGGATAAATTAAGGGAGACATGGACAGCTGTGTGCTAGTAATGTCCACAGATGGTGAATGTTGGAAATGGTGCATTCTGAGGCTCCTTAGAGTTCTTCTTCGTCAAGCGTACAAAGTAATGGAGGCAAGGTCAAGTGTGCGCTAACTATGTCTACAGATGGTGAATGTTGGAAATGGTGCTTTCTGAGGCTCCTTAAAGTCCTCCTTCACCTAGGGTAGAAAGGATGGGAGACATGTACAGCTGTGCGCTAGTAATGTCTACAGATGGTGAATGTTGGAAATGGTGCTTTCTGAGGCTCCTTACAGTTCTTCTTCATCAAGCGTAGATAGTAAGGGAGGGAAGGTCAGGTGTGCGCTAACTGTGTCTACAGAAGGTGAATGTAGGAAAGGGTGCTTTCTGAGGCTCCATACAGTCCTCCTTCACCTAGGGTAGGAAGGAAGGGACACAAGTACAGCTGTGCACTAGTAACGTCTACCGATGGTGAATGTTGGAAATGGTGCTTTCTGAGGCTCCTTACAGTCCTCCTTCACCTAGGGTAGAAAGGAAGGGACACATGTACAGCAGTGCACTAGTAATGTCTAAATATGGGGAATGTTGGAAATGGTGCTTTCTGAGGCTCCGTACAGTTCTTCATCAAGCGTAGAAAGTAAAGGAGGCAATGTCGGGTGTGCGCTAACTATGTCTACAAATGGTGAATGTTGGAAATGGTGCTTTCCGCAGCCCCTTACATTCCTCCTTTACCTAGGGTAGAAGGGAAGGGAGGCATGTAAAGCTGTGCGCTAGTAATGTCTACAAATGGTGAATGTTGGAAATGGTGCTTTCTGAGGCTCCTTACTGTTCTTCTTCATCATGCGTAGAAAGTAAGGGAGGGAAGGTCAGGTATGCGCTAACCATGTCTACAGATGGTGAATGTAGGAAATGGTTCTTTCTGAGGCTCCTTACAGTTCTACTTCATCAGGCATAGAAAGTAAGGGAGGCAAGGTCAGGTGTGCGCTGACTACGTCTAGAGAAGGTGAATGTAGGAAATGGTGCTTTCTGAGGCTCCTTATAGTCCTCCTTCACCTAGGGTAGAAAGGAAGGGAGACATGTACAGCTGTGCCCTAGTAATGTCTACAGATGGTGAAAGTTAGAAATGGTGCTTTCTGTGGCTCCTTACTGTTTTCTTCATCAAGTGTAGAAAGTTAGGGAGGCAAGGTCAGGCGTGCGCTAACTATGTCTACAGATGATGAATGTTGGAAATGGCACTTTCTGCAGCTCCTTACAGTCCTCCTTCACCTAGGGTAGAGAGGAAGCGAGACATGTACAGCTGTGCGCTAGTAATGTCTACAGATGGTGAAAGTTGGAAATGGTGCTTTCTGAGACTCCTTACAGTTCTTTTTCATCAAGCGTAGAAAGTAAGGGAGGCAAAGTCAGGTGTGTGCTAACTATGTCTAGAGATGGTGAATGTTGGAAATGTTGCTTTCCGCAGGTCCTTACAGTCCTCCTTCACCTAGGGTAGAAAGGAAGGGAGACATTACAGCTGTGCGCTAGTAATGTCTACAGATTATGACTGTTGGAAACGGTGCTTTCCGAGGCTGCTTACAGTCCTCCTTCACCTAGGGTAGAAAGGAAGGGAGAAATGTACAGCTGTGCGCTAGTAATGTCTACAGATAGTGAATGTTTGAAATGGTGCTTTCTCAGGCTCCTTACAGTCCTCCTTCACCTAGGGTAGAAAGGAAGGGACACATGTACAGCTGTGCACTAGTAATGTCTAAAGATGGTGAATGTTGGAATTGGTGCTATCTGAGGCTCCTTACAGTCCTCCTTCACCTAGGGTAGAAAGGAAGGGAGACATGTACAGCTGTGCGCTAGTAATGTCTACAGATGGTGAATGTTGGAAATGGTGCTTTCTGAGGCTCCTTACAGTCCTCCTTCACCTAGGGTAGAAAGGAAGGGAGACACGTACAGCTGTGCGCTAGTAATGTCTACAGATGGTGAATGTTGGAAGTGGTGCTTTCTGAAGCTCCTTACAGTTTTTCTTCATCAAGCGTAGAAAGTAAGAGAGGGAAAGTCAGGTGTGCGCTAACTGTGTCTACAGATGGTGAATGTAGGAAATGGTGCTTTCTGAGGCTCCTTACAGTCCTCCTTCGCCTAGGGTAGAAGGAAGGGAGACATGTACAGCTGTGCGCTATTAATGTCAACAGATGGTGAAAGTTGGAAATGGTGCTCTCTGAGGCTCCTTACAGTTCTTCTTCATCAAGCGTAGAAAGTAAGGGAGCCAAGGTCAGGTCTGTGCTAACTATGTCTAGAGATGGTGAATGTTGGATATGGTGCTTCCCGCAGCTCCTTAGAGTCCTCCTTCACCTAGGGTAGAAAGGAAGGGAGTCATGTACAGCTGTGCGCTAGTAATGTCTACAGATGGTGAATGTTGGAAATGGTGCATTCTGAGGCTCCTTACAGTTCTTCTTCATCAAGCGTAGAAAGGAAGGGAGGCAAAATCAGGTGTGCGCTAACTATGTCTAGAGAAGGTGAATGTAGGAAATGGTGCTTTCTGAGGCTCCTTACACCCCTCATTCACCTAGGGTAGAAAGGAAGGGAGAAATGTACAGCTGTGCACTAGTAATGTCTACAGATGGTGTATGTTGGAAATGGTATATTCTGAGGCTCCCTACAGTTCTCCTTCACCTAGGATAGAAAGGAAGGGAGACATGTACAGCTGTGCGCTAGTAATGTCTACAGATGGTGAATGGTGGAAATCGTGCTCTCTAAGGCTCCTTACAGTCCTCCTTCACCTACGGTACAAAGGAAGGGAGACACGTACAGCTGTGCGATAGTAATGTCTACAGATGGTGAATGTTGGTAGTGGTGCTTTCTGAAGCTCCTTACAGTTCTCCTTCATCAAGCGTAGAAAGTAAGGGAGGGAAGGTCAGGTGTGCGCTAACAATGTCTACAGAGGGCGAATGTAGGAAATGGTGCTTTCTGAGGCTTTTTACAGTTCTCTTCATCAAGCGTAGAAAGTAAGGGAGGGAAAGTCAGGTGTGCGCTAACTGTGTCTACAGATGGAGAATGTAGGAAATGGTGCTTTCTGAGGCTCCTTACAGTCCTCCTTCACCTAGGGTAGAAAGGAAGGGAGACATGTACAGGTGTGCGCTATTAATGCCAACAGATGGTGAAAGTTGGAAATGGTGCTTTCTGAGGCTCCTTACATTTCTTCTTCATCAAGCGTAGAAAGTAAGGGAGGCAAGGTCAGGTGTGCGCTAACTATGTCTACAGATGGTGAATGTTTTGAAATGGTACTTCCCGAAGCTCCTTACAGTCCTCCTTCACCTAGGGTAGAAAGGAAGGGAGACATACACAGCTGTGTGCTTGTAATGTCTACAAATAGTGAATAATGGAAATGGTGCTTTCTGAGGCTCCTTACAGTTCTTCTTCATGAAGCGTAGAAAGTAAGGGAGCCAAGGTCAGGTCTGTGCTAACTATGTCTAGAGATGGTGAATGTTGGATATGGTGCTTTCCGCAGCTCCTTACAGTCCTCCTTCACCTAGGGTAGAAAGGAAGGGAGACATGTACAGCTGTGCGCTAGTAATGTCTACAGATGGTGAATGTTGGAAATGGTGCTTTCTGAGGCTCCTTACAGTTCTTCTTCATCAAGCATAGAAAGTAAGGAAGGCAAGGTCACGTGTGCACTAACTATGTCTAGTGAATGTGAATGAAGGAAATGGTGCTTTCTGAGGCTTCTTACAGTCCTCCTTCACCTAGGGTAGAAAGGAAGGGAGACATGTACTGCTGTGCGCTAGTAATGTCTACAGATGGTGAATGTTGGAAATGGTGCTCTCTGACGCTCCTTACAGTCCTCCTTCACCTAGGGTAGAAAGGAAGGGAGACATGTACAGCTGTGCGCTAGTAATGTCTACAGATGGTGAATGTTTTGAAATGGTACTTTCCGCAGCTCCTTACAGTCCTCCATCACCTAGGGTAGAAAGAAAGGGAGACATATACAGCTGTGCGCTAGTAATGTCTACAGATGGTGAATGTTGGAAATGGTGCTTTCTTAGGCTCCTTACACTCCTCCTTCACCTAGGGTAGAAAGGAAGGGAGGCATGTACAGCTGTGCGCTAGTAATGTCTACAGATTGTGAATGTTGTAAATGGTGCTTTCTGAGGCTCCCTACAGTCCTCCTTCACCTAGTTTAGAAAGGAAGGGTGACATGTACAGCTGTGCGCTAGTAATGTCTACAGATGGTGATTGTTGGAAGTGGTGCTTTCTGAGGCTCCTTGCAGTTCTTCTTCATCAAGCGTAGAAAATATGGGAGGCATGGTCAGGTGTGTGCTAACCATGTCTAGAGATGGTGAATGTTGGAAATGGTGCTTTCCACAGCTCCTTACAGTCCTCCTTCACCTAGGGTAGAAAGGAAGGGAGACATGTACAGCTGTGCGCTAGTAATGTCTACAGATGGTGAATGTTGGAAATGGTGCTTTCTGAGGCTCCTTACAGTTCTTCATCATCAATCGTAGAAAATATGGGAGGCATGGTCAGGTGTGTGCTAACTATGTCTAGAGATGGTGAATGTTGGAAATTGTGCTATCTGCAGCTCCTTACAGTCCGTCTTCACCTAGGGTAGAAAGGAAGGGAGACATGTACAGCTGTGCGCTAGTAATGTCTACAGATGTTGAATGTTGGAAATGGTGCTTTCTGAGGCTCCTTACAGTCCTCCTTCACCTAGGATAGAAAGGAAGGGAGACATGTACAGCTGTGCGCTAGTAATGTCTACGGATGGTGAATGTTGGAAATGGTGCTTTCAGAGGCTCCTTACAATCCTCCGTCACCTAGGGTATAAAGGAAGGGAGAAATGTGCAGCTGTGCAGTAGTAATGTCTACAGAAGTTGAATGTTGGAAATGGTGCATTCTGAGGCTCCTTACAGTCATCCTTCACTTAGGGTAGAAAGGAAGAGAGACATGTACAGCTGTGCGCTAGTAATGTCTACAGATGGTGAATGTTGGAAATGGTGCTTTCTGAGGCTCCTTACAGTTCTTCTTCATCAAGCGTAGAAAGTAAGTGAGGCAAAGTCAGGTGTGTGCTAACTATGTCTATAGATGGTGAATGTTGGAAATGGTGCTTCCCGCAGCTCCTTACACTCCTCCTTCACCTAGTGTAGAAAGGAAGGGAGATTTGTACTGCTGTGCACTAGTAATGTCTACAGATGGTTAAGGTTGGATATGGTGCTTTCTGAGGTTCCTTACAGTTGTTCTTCATCAAGCGTAGAAGGTAAGGGAGGCAAGGTCAGGTGTGCGCTAACTATGCCTAGAGATGGTGAATGTTGGAAATGGTGCTTTCCACAGATCTTTACAGTCCTCCTTCATCTAGGGTAGAAAGGAAGGGAGACATTACAGCTGTGTGCTAGTAATGTCTACATATGGTGAATGTTGGAACTGGTGCTTTCTGAAGCTCCTTAAAGTCCTCCTTCACCTACGGTAGAAAGGAAGGGAGACATGTACAGCTGCGCGCTAGTAATGTCTACAGATGGTGAATGTTGGAAATGGTGCTTTCTGAGGCTCCTTACAGTCCCCCTTCACCTAGGGTAGAAAGGAAGGGAGACATGTACAGCTGTGCGCTAATAATGTCTACAGATGGTGAATGTTGGAAATGGTGCTTTCTGAGGCTCCTTACAGTCCTCCTTCACCTAGGGTAGAAAGGAAGGGAGAAATGTACGGATGTGCACTAAAAATGGCTACAGATGGTGACTGTTGGAAATGGTGCATTCTGAGGCTCCTTACAGTCCTCCTTCACCTAGGGTAGAAAGGAAGGGAGACATGTAGAACTGTGTGCTAGTAATGTCTACAGATGGTGAATGTTGGAAATGGTGCTTTCCGAGGCTCCTTACAGTTCTTCTTCATCAAGCGTAGAAAGTAAGGGAGGCAAAGTCAGGTGTGCACTAACTATGTCTATAGAAGGTGAATGTAGGAAATGGTGCTTTCTGAGGCTCCTTACATTTCTTCTTCATCAATCGTAAAAAGTAAGGGAAACAAGGTCAGGTGTGCGCTAACTATGTCTACAGAAGGTGAATGTAGCAAATGTTGCTTTCTGGGGCTCCTTACAGTCCTCCTTCACCTAGGGTAGAAAGGAAGGGATACATGTACAGCATTGCGCTAGTAATGTCTACAGGTGGTGAATGTTGGAGATGGTGCTTTCTGAGGCTCCTTACAGTCCTCCTTCACCTAGCGTAGAAAGGAAGGGAGACATGTAGAACTGTGTGCTAGTAATGTCTACTGATAGTGAATGTTGGAAATGGTGCTTTCTGAGGCTCCTAATAGTTCTTCTTCATCAAGCGTAGAAAGTAAGGGAAACAAGGTCAGGTGTGCGCTAACTATGTCTACAGAAGGTGAATGTTGGAAATGGTGCTTTCTGAGGCTCCTTACAGTTCTTCTTCATCAAGCGTAGAAAGTAAGGGAGGCAAGGTCAGGTGTGCGCTAACTATGTCTAGAGAAGGATAATGAGGGAAATGGTGCTTTCTGAGGCTCCATACAGTCCTCCTTCACCTAGGATAGAAAGGAAGCTAGACATGTACAGCTGTGCGCTAGTAATGTCTACAGATGGTGAATATTGGAAATGGTGCTTTTTTTGAGGCTCCTTACAGGTCTTCTTCATCTAGCGTAGAAAGTAAGGGAGGCAAAGTCAGGTGAGCGCTAACTATGTCTAGAGAAGGTGAATGTAGGAAATGGTGCTTTCTGAGGCTCCATACAGTCCTCCTTCACCTAGGGTAGAAACGAAGGGAGACATGTACAGCTGTGTGCTAGTAATGTCTACAGATGGTGAATGTTGGAAATGGTGCTCTCTGAAGCTCCTTACAGTTCTTCATCACGCGTAGAAAGTAAGGGAGGCAAGGTCAGGTGTGCACTAACTATGTCTAGAGAAGGTGAATGTAGGATACGGTGCTTTCTGAGTGTCCTTACAGTCCTCCTTCACCTAAGGTAGAAAGTAAGGGAGACATGTACAGCTTTGCGCTAGAATTGTCTACAGATGGTGAATGTTGGAAATGGTGCTTTCTGGGGCTCCTTACAGTCCTCCTTCACCTAGGGTAGAAAGGAAGGCAGTCATGTACAGCTGTGCGCTAGTAATGTCTACAGATGGTAAATGTTGGAAATGGTGCTTTCTGAGGCTCCTTACAGTCCTCCTTCACCTAGGGTAGAAAGGAAGGGAGACATGTACAGCTGTGCGCTAGTAATGTCTACAGATGGCGAATGTTGGAAATGGTGCTTTCTGAGGCTCCTTACAGTTCTTCTCCATCAAGCGTAGAAAGTAAGGGAGGGAAAGTCAGGTGTGCGCTAACTGTGTCTACAGATGGTGAATGTAGGAAATGGTGCTTTCTGAGGCTCCTTACAGTCCTCCTTCAAATAGGGTAGAAAGGAAGGGAGACATGTACAGCTGTGCGCTATTAATGTCAACAGATGGTGAAAGTTGGAAATGGTGCTTTCGGAGGCTCCTTACAGTTCTTCTTCATCAAGCGTAGAAAGTAAGGGAGGCAAGATCAGGTGTGCACTAACTATGTCTATAAATGGTGAATGTTTTGGAATGGTACTTTCCGCAGCTCCTTACAGTCCTCCTTCACCTAGGGTAGAAAGGAAGGGAGACATGTACAGCTGTGTGCTAGTAATGTCTACAAATAGTGAATGTTGGAAATGGTGCTTACTGAGGCTCCTTACAGTTCTTCTTCATCAAGCGTAGAAAGTAAGGGAGCCAAGGTCAGGTCTGTACTAACTATGTCTAGAGATGGTGAATGTTGGATATGGTGGTTTCCGCAGCTCCTTATAGTCCTCCTTCACCTAGGGTAGAAAGGAAGGGAAACATGTACAGCTGTGCGCTAGTAATGTCTACAGATTGTGAATGTTGGAAATGGTGCTTTCTGAGGCTCCTTACAGTTTTCCTTCACCTAGGGTAGAAAGGAAGGGTGACATGTACAGCTGTGTGCTAGTAATGTCTACAGATGGTGAATGTTGGAAATGGTGCTTTCTGAGGCTCCTTCCTGTTCTTCTTCATCAAGCGTAGAAAGTAAGGGAGGCAAGGTCAGGCGTGCACTAACTATGTCTACAGATGGTGAATGTTGGAAATGGTGCTTTCCGCAGCTCTTTACTGTCCTCTTTCACCTATGGTAGAAAGGATGGGAGACATATACATCTGTGCGATACTAATGTCTACAAATGGCGAATGTTGGAAATGGTGCTTTCTGTGGCTCCTTACAGTCCTCCTTCACCTAGAGTAGAAAGGAAGGGACACATGTACAGCTGTCCACTAGTAATGTCTAAAGATGGTGAATGTTGGAAATGGTGCTTTCTGAGGCTCCTTACAGTCCTCCTTCACCTAGGGTAGAAAGGAAGGGAGACATGTGCAGCTGTGCGCTAGTAATGTCTACAGATGGTGAATGTTGGAAATGGTGCTTCGTGAGGCTCCTTACAGTTCTTCTTCATCAAGCATAGAAAGTAAGGGAGGGAAGGTCAGGTGTGCGCTAACTATGTCTACAGATGGTGAATGTAGGAAATGGTGCTTTCTGAGGCTTCTTACAGTTCTTTTCATAAAGCGTAGAAAGTAAGGGAGGCAAGGTCAGTTGTGCGCTAACTATGTCTAGAGAAGGTGAATGTAGGAAATGGTGCTTTATGAGGCTCCTTACAGTCCTCCTTCACCTAGGGTAGAAAGGAAGGGAGACAAGTACAGCTGTGCGCTAGTAATGTCTACAGATTGTGAATGTTGGAAATGGTGCTTTCTGAGACTCCTTACAGTCCTCCTTCACCTAGGGTAGAAAGGAAGGGTGACATGTAGAGCTGAGCGCTAGTAATGTCTACAGATGGTGAATGTTGGAAATGGTGCATTCTGAGGCTCCTTACAGTCCTCCTTCACCTAGGGTAGAAAGGAAGGGAGACATGTACAGCTGTGCGCTAGTAATGTCTACAAATTGTGAAAGTTGGAAATGGTGCTTTCTGAGGCTCCTTACAGTCCTCCTTCACCTAGGGTAGAAAGCAAAGATGACATGCACAGCTGTGCGCTAGTAATGTCTACAGATGGTGAATGTTGGAGATGGTGCTTTCTGAGGCTCCTTCCTGTCCTTCTTCACCTAGGGTAGAAAGGAAGGGTGACATGTAGAGCTGTGTGCTAGTAATGTCTACAGATGGTGAATGTTGGAAATGGTGCTTTCTGAGGCTCCTTACAGTCCTCCTTCACCTAGGGTAGAAGGGAAAGATGACATGTACAGCTGTGCGCTAGTAATGTCTACAGATGGTGAATGTTGGAAATGGTGCTTTCTGAGGCTCCTTCCTGTTCTTCTTCATCAAGCGTAGAAAGTAAGGGAGGCAAGGTCAGGCGTGCGCTAACTATGTCTACAGATGGTGAATGTTGGAAATGGTGCTTTCCGCAGCTCCTTACAGTCCTCATTCACTTAGGGTAGAAAGGATGGGAGACATGTACAGCTATGCGCGAGTAATGTCTACAGATGGTGAATGTTGGAAATGGTGCTTTCTGAGGCTCCTTACAGTTCTCCTTCCTCAAGCGTAGACAGTAAGGAGGCAAGGTCAGGTGTGCGCTAACTATGTCTAGAGATGGTGAATGTTGGAAATGGTGCTTTCCGCAGCTCTTTACTGTCCTCCTTCACCTAGGGTAGAAAGGAAGGGAGACATGTACATCTGTGCGCTAGTAATGTCTACAAATGGCGAATGATGGAAATGGTGCTTACTGAGGCTCCTTACAGTTCTTGTTCATCAAGTGTAGAAAGTAAGGGAGGCAAGGTCAGGTGTGTGCTAACTACGTCTAAAGATAGTAAATGTTGGAAATGGTGCTTGCGCAGCTCCTTACAGTCCTCCTTCACGTAGGGTAGAAAGGAAGGAAGACACGTACAGCTGTGCGCTAGTGATTTCTACATATGGTGAATGTTGGAAATGGTGCTTTCTGTGGCTTCTTACAGTCCTCCTTCACCTACAGTAGAAAGGAAGCGACACATGTACAGCTGTCCACTAGTAAAGTCTAAAGATGGTGAATGTTGGAAATGGTGCTTTCTGAGGCTCCTTACAGTCCTCCTTCACCTAGGGTAGAAAGGAAGGGAGACATGTACAGCTGTGCGCTAGTAATGTCTACAGATTGTAAATGTAGTAAATGGTGCTTTCTGGGGCTCCTTACAGTCCTCGTTCGCCTAGTGTAGAAAGGAAGGGAGACATGTACAGCTGTGCGTTAGTAATGTCTACAGATAGTGAATGTTGGAAATGGTGCTTTCTGAAGCTCCTTACAGTCCTCCTTCACCTAGGGTAGAAAGGAAGGGAGACATGTGCAGCTGTGCGCTATTAATGTCTACAGATGGTAAATGTTGGAAATGGTGCAATCTGAGGATCCTTACAGTCCTCCTTCACCTAGGGTAGAAAGGAAGGGAGACATGTACAGCTGTGCGCTAGTAATGTCTACAGATTGTGAATGTTGCAAATGGTGCTTTCTGAGGCTCCTTACAGTCCTCCTTCACCTAGGGTAGAAAGGAAGGGTGACATGTACAGCTGTGCGCTAGTAATGTCTACAGATGGTGAATGTTGGAAATGGTGCTTTCTGAGGCTCCTTCCGGTTCTTCTTCATCAAGTGTAGAAAGTAAGGGAGGCAAGTTCAGGCGTGCGCTAACTATGTCTACAGATGGTGAATGTGGGAAATGCCACTTTCCGCAGCTCCTTACAGTCCTCCTTCACATAGGGTAGAAGGGAAGGGAGACACGTACAGCTGTGCGCTAGTAATGTCAACAGATGGCGAATGTTGGAAATGGTGCTTTCTTAGGCTCCTTACAGTTCTTCTTCATCAAGCGTAGAAAGTAAGGGAGGCAAGGTCAGGTGTCCGCTAACTACGTCTAAAGATGGTAAATGTTGGAAATGGTGCTTTCGCAGCTCCTTACAGTCCTCCTTCACCTAGGCTAGAACGGAAGGGAGACACGTACAGCTGTGTGCTAGCAATGTCTACAGATGGTGAATGTTGGAAATGGTGCTTTCTGAGGCACCTTACAGTTCTTCTTCATCAAGCGTAGAAAGTAAGGGAGGCAACGTCAGGTGTGCCCTAACTATGTCTAGAGTGGGTGAATGTAGGAAATCGTGCTCTCTGAGGCTCCTTACAGTCCTCCTTCACCTAGGGTAGAAAGGAAGGGAGACATGTACAGCTGTGCGCTAGTAATGTCTACAGATGGTGAAAGTTGGAAATGGTGCTTTCTGAGGCTCCTTACAGTTCTTCTTCCTCAAGCGTAGAAAGTAAGTGAGGCAAGGTCAGGTGTGTGCTAACTATGTCTTGAGAAGGTGAATGTTGGAAATGCTGCTTTCCGCAGCTCCTTACGGTCCACCTTCACATAGGGTAGAAAGGAAGGGAGACACGTACAGCTGTACGCTAGTAATGTCTACAGATGGTGAATGTTAGAAATGGTTCTTATTGAGGCTCCTTACAGTTCTACTTCGTCAAGCGTAGAAAGTAAGGGAGGCAATGTCAGGTGTGTGCTAACTATGTCTAGAGATGGTGACTGTTGGAAATGGTGCTTTCCGCAGCTCCTTACAGTCCTCCGTCACCTAGGATAGAAAGGAAGGGAGACATGTTCAACAGTGCGCTAGTAATGTCTACAGATGGTGAATGTTAGAATTGGTGCTTTCTGAGGCTCCTTACAGTTCTTCTTCATCAAGCGTAGAAAGTAAGGGAGGCAAAGTCAGGTGAGCGCTAACTATGTCTAGAGAACGTGAATGTAGGAAAAGGTGCTTTCTGAGGCTCCCTACAGTCCTCCTTCACCTAGGGTAGAAAGGAAGGGAGACATGTACAGCTGTGCGCTAGAAATGTCTACAGATGGTGAATGTTGGAAAGGATGCTTTCTGAGGCTCCATACAGTTCTTCTTCATCAAGCATAGAAAGTAAGGGAGGCAAGGTCATGTGTGTGTTAACTATGGCTAGAGAAGGTGAATGTTGGTAATGGTGCTTTCTGAGGCTCCTTACAGTCCTCCTTCACCTAGGGTAGAAGGAAGGGAGACATCTACAGCTGTGCGCTAGTAATGTCTACAGATGGTGCATATTAAATATGGTGCTTTCTGAGGCTCCTTCTAGTTCTTCTTCATCAAGCGTAGAAAGTAAGGGAGGAGAGGGCAGGTGTGCGCTAACTATGTCTAGAGAAGGTGAATGTAGGAAATGGTGTTTTCTGAGGTTCCTTACAGTCCTCCTTCACCTAGGGTAGAAAGGAAGGGAGACATGTACAGCTGTGCGCTAGTAATGTCTATAGATGGTGAATGTTGGAAATGGTGCTTTCTGAGGCTACTTACAGTTCTTCTTCATTAAGCGTAGAAAGTAAGGGAGGCAAGGTCAGGTTTGCGCTAACTATGTCTAGAGAAGGTGAATGTAGGAAATGGTGTTTTCTGAGGTTCCTTACAGTCCTCTTTCACCTAGGGTAGAAAGGAAGGGAGACATATACAGCTGTGCGCTAGTAATGTCCACAGACGGTGAATGTTGCAAATGGTGCTTTCTTAAGCTCCTTACAGATCTTCTTCATCAAGCGTAGAAAGTAAGGGAGGCAAGGTCAGGTGTGCGCTAACCATATCTAGAGAAGGTGAATGTATGAAATGGTGCCTTCTTAGGCTACTTACAGTCCTCCTTAACCTAGGGTAGAAAGGAAGGGAACCGTGTACAGCTGTGTGGTAGTAATGTCTACAGAAGGTGAATGTTGGAAATGGTGCTTTCTGAGACTCCTTACAGTTCTTCTTCATCAAGCGTAGAAAGTAAGGGAGGCAAGGACAGGTGTGCGCTAACTATGTCTACAGATGGTGAATGTTGGTAATGGTGCTTTCTGAGGCTCCTTAAAGTCCTCCTTCACCTAGGGTAGAAAGGAAGGGAGAAATGTTCAGCTGTGCGCTAGTAATGTCTACAGATCGTGAATGTTGGAAATGGTGCTTTCTGAGGCTCCTTAGAGTTCTTCTCCATCAAGCGTAGAAGGTAAGGGAGGCAAGGTCAGGTGTGCGCTAACTATGCCCAGAGATGGTGAATGTTGGAAATGGTACTTTCCACAGCTTTTTACAGTCCTCCTTCACCTAGGGTAGAAAGGAAGGGAGAAATAACAGCTGTGTGCTAGTAATGTCTACATATGGTGAATGTTGGAAATGGTGCTTTCTGTGGCTCCTTACAGTCTTCCTTCACCTAGAGTAGAAAGGAAGGGACACATGTACAGCTGTCCACTAGTAATGTCTAAGGTGGTGAATGTTGGAAATGGTGCTTTCTGTGGCTCCTTACAGTCTTCCTTCACCTAGAGTAGAAAGGAAGGGACACATGTACAGCTGTCCACTAGTAATGTCTAAGGTGGTGAATGTTGGAAATGGTGCTTTCTGAGGCTCCTTACAGTTCTCCGTCACCTAGGGTAGAAAGGAAGGGAGACATGTACAGCTGTGCGCTAGAAATGTCTACAGATTGTGAATGTAGGAAATGGTGCTTTCTGAGGCTCCTTACAGTCCTCGTTCACCTAGGGTAGAAAGGATAGGAGACGTGTACAGCTGTGCGTTAGTAATGTCTACAGATAGTGAATGTTGGAAATGGTGCTTTCTGAAGCTCCTTACAGTCCTCCTTCACCTAGGGTAGAAAGGAAGGGAGACATGTGCAGCTGTGCACTAGTAATGTCTACAGATGGTGAATGTTGGAAATGGTGCTTCCTGAGGCTCCTTACAGTTCTTCTTCATCAAGCGGAGGAAGTAAGGGAGGGAAGGTCAGGTGTGGGCTAACTATGTCTACAGATGGTGAATGTAGGAAATGGTGCTTTCTGAGGCTTCTTACAGTTCTCTTCATGAAGCGTAGAAAGTAAGGGAGGCAAGGTCAGGTGTGCTCTAACTATGTCTAGAGATGGTGAATGTAGGAAATGTTGCTTTATGAGGCTCCTTACTGTCCTCCTTCACCTAGGGTAGAAAGGAAGGGAGACATGTACAGCTGTGCGCTAGTAATGTCTACAGATTGTGAATGTTGGAAATGGTGCTTTGTGAAGCTCCTTACAGTCCTCCTTCACCTAGGGTAGAAAGGAAGGGTGACATGTATAGCTGTGCGCTAGTAATGTCTAAAGATGGTAAATGTTGGAAATGGTGCTTTCTTAGGCTCCTTACAGTTCTTCATCATCAAGCGTAGAAAGTAAGGGAGGCAAGGTCAGGTGTGCGCTAACTACGTCTAAAGATGGTAAATGTTGGAAATGGTGCTTTCGCAGCTCCTTACAGTCCTCCTTCACCTAGGGAATAAGGAAGGGAGACGTGTACAGCTGTGCGCTAGTAATGTCTACAGATATTGAATGTTGGAAATGGTGCTTTCTGAGGCTCCTTACAGTCCCACTTCACCTAGGGTAGAAAGGAAGGGAGACATGTACAGCTGTGCGCTAGTTATGTCTACAGATGTTGAATATTGGAAATGGTGCTTTCTGAGGCGCCTTACAGTTCTTCTACATCAAGCATAGAAAGTAAGTGTGTCAAGGTCAGGTGAGCGCTAACTATGTCTAGAGAAGGTGAATGTTGGAAATGGTGCTTTCTGAGGCTCCTCACAGTCCTCCTTCACCAAGGGGAGAAAGGAAGAGGGACATGTACAGCTATGGGCTAGTAATGTCTACAGATGGTGAATGTTGGAAATGGTGCTTTCTGAGGGTCTTTACCGTTCTTCTTCATCAAGCGTAGAAAGTAAGGGAGGCAAAGTCATGTGTGCACTAACTATGTCTGCAGATGGTGAATGTTGGAAATGGTGCTTTCTGAGGCTCCTTACAGTCCCGCTTCACCTAGGGTAGAAAGGAAGGGAGAAATGTACGGATGTGCACTAGTAATGTCCACAGATGGTGAATGTTGGAAATGGTGCATTCTGAGGCTCCTTACAGTCCTCCTTCACCTAGGGTAGAAAGGAAGGGAGACATGTACAGCTGTGCGCTAGTAATGTCTACAAATGGTGAAAGTTGGAAATGGTGCTTTCTGAGGCTCCTTACAGATCTTCTTCATCAAGCGTAGAAAGTAAGGGAGTCAAGGTCAGGTGTCCGCTAACTATGTCTAGAGAAGGTGAATGTAGGAAATGGTGCTTTCCGCAGCTCCTTACAGTCCTCATTCACCTAGGGTAGAGAGGATGGGAGACATGTACAGCTGTGCGGTAGTAATGTCTACAGATGGTGAATGTTGGAAATGGTGCTTTCTTAGGCTCCTTACAGTTCTTCCTCCTCAAGCGTAGACAGTAAGGGAGGCAAGGTCAGGTGTGCGCTAACTATGTCTAGAGATGATGAATGTTGGAAATGGTGCTTTCCGTGGCTCCTTACAGTCCTCCTTCACCTAGGGTAGAAAGGAAGGGAGACACGTACAGCTGTGCGCTAGTAATGTCTACAGACGGTGAATGTTGGAAATGGTGCTTTCTGAGGCTCCTTACAGATCTTCTTCATCAAGCGTAGAAAGTAAGTGAGGCAAGGTCATTTGTGTGCTAACTATGTCTAGAGATGGTGAATGTTGGAAATGGTGCTTTCCGCAGCTCCTTACAGTCCTCCTTCACCTAGGGTAGAAAGGATGGGAGACATGTACAGCTGTGCGCTAGTAATGTCTACAGATGGTGAATGTTGGAAATGGAGCTTTCTGAGGCTCCTTACAGTTCTTCTTCATCAAGCGTAGAAAGTTAGGGAGGCAAGGTCAGGTGTGCGCTAACTATGTCTAGAGAAGGTGAATGTAGGAAATGGTGCTTTCTGAGGCTCCTTACAGTCCTCCTTCACCTAGGGTAAAAAAGGGAGACATGTACAGCTGTGCGCTAGTAATGTCTACAGATAGTCAAGGTTGGAAATTGTGCTTTCAGAGGCTCCTTACAGTTCTTCTTCATCAAGCATAGAAAGTAAGAGAGGCAAGTTCAGGTGTGCGCTAACTATGTCTAGAGAAGGTGAATGTAGGAAATGGTGCTTTCTGAGGCTCCTTACAGTCCTCCGTCACCTAGGGTAGAAAGGAAGGGAGACATGTACAGCTGTGCTCTAGTAATGACTACAGATGGTTAATGTTGGAAATGGTGCTTTCTGAGGCTCCTTACAGTTCTTCTTCATCAAGCGTAGAAAGAAAGGGACGCATAGCCAGGTGTGCGCTAACTATGTCAACAGATGGTGAATGTTGGAAATAGTGCTTTCTGAGGCTCCTTACAGTCCTCCTTCACCTAGGGTAGAAAGGATGGGAGACATGTACAGCTGTGTGCTAGTAATGTCTATAGATGGTGAATGTAGGAAATGGTGCTTTCTGAGGCCACTTACAGTTCTTCTTCATCAAGCGTAGAAAGTAAGGGAGGCAAGGTCAGGTGTGCGCTAACTATGTCTGGAGAAAGTGAATGATGGAAATGGTGCTTTTTGAGGCTCCTTGCAGTCCTCCTTCACCTAGGGTACAAAGGAAGGGAGACATGTCCAGCTGTGCGCTAGTAATGCCTACACAATGGTGAATGTTGGAAATGGTGGTTTCTGAGGCTCCTTACTGTTCTTCTTCATCAAGCGTAGAAAGTAAGGGAGGCAAGGGCAGGTGTGCGCTAACTATGTCTAGAGAAGGTGTATGTAGGAAATGGTGCTTTCTGAGGTTCCCTACAGTCCTCCTTCACCTAGGGTAGAATGGTAGGGAGTCTTGTACAGCTGTATGCTAGTAATGTCTACAGATGGTGAATGCTGGAAATGGTGCATTCTGAGGCTCCTTACAGTCCTCCTTCGCCTAGGGTAGAAAGGAAGGGAGTTATCTACATCCTTGCGCTAGTAATGTCTACTGATGGTGAATGTTGGAAATGGTGCTTTCTCAGGCTCCTTACAGTTCTTCTTCATTAAGCGTAGAAAGTAAGGGATGCAAGGTCAGGTGTGTGCTAATTATGTGTACAGATGGTGAATGTTGGAAATGGTGCTTTCTGAGGTTCCGTACAGTTCTTCTTCATCAAGCGTAGAAAGGAAGGGAGGCAAGGGCTGCTGTGCGCTAACTATGTCTAGAGAGTGTGAATGTAGGAAATGGTTCTTTCTAAGGCTCCTCACAGTCCTCCTTCGCCTACGGTAGAAAGGAACTGAGACATGTACAGCTGGGCGCTAGTAATGTCTACAGATGGTGAACGTTGGAAATGGTGCTTTCTGAGGCTCCTTACAGCTCTTCTTCATCAAGCGTAGAAAGTATGGGATGCAAGGTCAAGTGTGCGCTAACTATGTCTAGAGAAGGTGAATGTAGGAAATGGTGCTTTCTGAGGTTCCTTTCAGTCCTCCTTCACCTAGGGTAGAAAGGAAGGGAGACATGTACAGCTGTGCGCTAGTAATGTCTACAGATGTTGAATGTTGGAAATGGTGCTTTCTGAGGCTCCTTACAGTCCTCCTTAACCTAGGGTAGAAAGGAAGGGAGACATGTACAGCTGTGCGCTAGTAATGTCTACGGATGGTGAATGTTGGAAATCGTGCATTCTGAGACTTCTTACAGTTCTTCTTCATCAAACGTAGAAAGTAAGGGACGCATGGTCAGGTGTGCGCTAACTATGTCTACAGACGGTGAATGTTGGAAATGGTGCTTTCTGAGGCTTCTTTCAGTTCTACTTCATCAAACGTAGAAAGTAAGGGACGCATGGTCAGGTGTGCGCTAACTATGTCTACAGATGGTGAATCATGGAAATGGTGCTTTCCGCAGCTCCTTACAGTCCTTCTTCACCTAGGGTAGGAAGGAAAGGAGACATGTACTGCTGTGCGCCAGTATAGTCTACAGATGGTGAATATTGGAAATGGTGCTTTCTGAGGCCCCTTATAGTTCTTCTTCATCAAGCGTAGAAAGTAAGGGAGGCAAGGGCAGGTGTGCGCCAACTATGTCGAGAGAAGATGATTGTAGGAAATGGTGTTTTCTGAGGTTCCTCACAGTCCTCCTTCACCTAGGGTAGAATGGACGTGAGACATCTACAGCTGTGCGCTAGTAATGTCTACAGACGGTGAATATTGGAAATGGTAATTTCTGAGGCTCCTTACTGTTCTTCTTCATCGAGCGTAGAAAGTAAGGGAGGCAAGGTCAGGTGTGCGCTAACTATGTCTAGAGAAGGTGAATGTAGGAAATGGTGCTTTCTGAGGCTCCTTACAGTCTTCCTTCACCTAGGGTAGAAAGGAAGGGAGACATGTACAGCTGTGCGCTAGTAATGTCTACAGATGGTGAATATTGGAAATAGTGCTTCCTGAGGCTCCTTACAGTTCTTCTTCATCAAGCGTAGAAAGTAGGGAGGCAAGGTCAGGTGTGCGCTAACTATGTCTAGAGAAGGTGAAAGTAGGAAATGGGTCTTTCTGATGCTCCATACAGTCCTCCTTCACCTAGGGTAGAAAGGATGGGAGACATGTACAGCTGTGCGCTAGTAATGTCTACGGATGGTGAATGTTGGAAATCGTGCATTCTGAGACTTCTTACAGTTCTTCTTCATCAAACGTAGAAAGTAAGGGACGCATGGTCAGGTGTGCGCTAACTATGCCTACAGACGGTGAATGTTGGAAATGGTGCTTTCTGAGGCTCCTTACAGTCCTCCTTACCCTTGGGTAGAAAGGAAGGGAGAAATGTTCAGCTGTGCGCTAGTAATGTCTACAGATCGTGAATGTTGTAAATGGTGCTTTCTGCGGCTCCTTACAGTTCTTCTCCATCAAGCGTAGAAAGTAAGGGAGGCAAGGGCTGGTGTGCGCTAACTATGTCTAGAGAAGGTGAATGTTGGAAATGGTGCTTTCTGAGGTTCCCTACAGTCCTCCTTCACCTAGGGTAGAATGGTAGGGAGTCTTGTACAGCTGTATGCTAGTAATGTCTACAGATGGTGAATGTTGGAAATGGTGCTTTCTGAGGCTCCTTACAGTCCTCCTTCAACTAGGTTAGAAAGGAAGGGAGTTATCTACATCCTTGCGCTAGTAATGTCTACAGATGGTGAATGTTGGAAATGGTGCTTTCTCAGGCTCCTTACAGTTCTTCTTCATCAAGCGTAGAAAGTAAGGGAGGCAAGGTCAGGTGTGCGCTAACTATGTCTACAGATAGTGAATGTTGGAAATGGTGCTTTCTGCAGCTCCTTACAGTCCTCCTTCACCTAGGGTAGAAAGGAAGGGAGACATGTACAGCTGTGCGCTAGTAATGTCTACAGACGGTGAATGTTGGAAATGGAGCTTCCTGAGGCTCCTTACAGTTCTTCTTCATCAAGCGTAGAAAGTAAGGGAGGCAAGGTCAGGTGTGCGCTAACTATGTCTACAGATGGTGAATGTTGGAAATGGTGCTTTCCGTAGCTCCTTACAGTCCTCCTTCACCTAGGGTAGAAAGGAAGGGAGACATGTACAGCTGTGCGCTAGTAATGTCTACAGATGGTGAATGTCGGAAATGGTGCTTTCTGAGGCTCCTTCCAGTCCTCCTTCACCTAGTGTAGAAAGGAAGGGAGACACGTACAGCTGTGCGCTAGTAATGTCAACAGATGGTGAATGTTGGAAATGGTGCTTTCTGAGGCTCCTTACAGTTCTTCACATCAAGCGTAGAAAGTAAGGGAGGCAAGGTCAGGTTTGTGCTAATTATTTGTACAGATGGTGAATGTTGGAAATGGTGCTTTCTGAGGTTCCGTACAGTTCTTCTTCATCAAGCGTAGAAAGGAAGGGAGGCAAGGGCTGCTGTGCGCTAACTATGTCTAGAGAGGGTGAATGTAGGAAATGGTTCTTTCTAAGGCTCCTCACAGTCCTCCTTCGCCTACGGTAGAAAGGAACTGAGACATGTACAGCTGTGCGCTAGTAATGTCTACAGATGGTGAACGTTGGAAATGGTGCTTTCTGAGGCTCCTTACAGCTCTTCATCATCAAGCGTAGAAAGTATGGGAGGCAAGGTCAAGTGTGCGCTAACTATGTCTAGAGAAGGTGAATGTAGGAAATGGTGCTTTCTGAGGTTCCTTTCAGTCCTCCTTCACCTAGGGTAGAAAGGAAGGGAGACATGTACAGCTGTGCGCTAGTAATGTCTACAGATGTTGAATGTTGGAAATGGTGCTTTCTGAGGCTCCTTACAGTCCTCCTTAACCTAGGGTAGAAAGGAAGGGAGACATGTACAGCTGTGCACTGGTAATGTCTACGGATGGTGAATGTTGGAAATGGTGCATTCTGAGACTTCTTACAGTTCTTCTCCATCAAGAGTAGAAAGTAAGGGAGGCAAGGTCAGGTGTGCGCTAACTATGTCTAGAGAAGGTGAATGTTGGAAATGGTGCTTTTTGAGGCTCCTTACAGTCCTCCTTCACCTAGGGTACAAGGGAAGGGAGACATGTCCAGCTGTGCGCTAGTAATGCCTACACAATGGTGAATGTTGGAAATGGTGGTTTCTTAGGCTCCTTACTGTTCTTCTTCATCAAGCATAGAAAGTAAGGGAGGCAAGGGCAGGTGTGCGCTAACTATGTCTAGAGAAGGTGTATGTAGGAAATGGTGCTTTCTGAGGTTCCCTACAGTCCTCCTTCACCTAGGGTAGAATGGTAGGGAGTCTTGTACAGCTGTATGCTAGTAATGTCTACAGATGGTGAATGTTGGAAATGGTGCTTTCTGAGGCTCCTTACAGTCCTCCTTCACCTAGGGTAGAAAAGAAGGGAGTTATCTACATCCTTGCGCTAGTAATGTCTTCAGATGGTGAATGTTGGAAATGGTGCTTTCTCAGGCTCCTTACAGTTCTTCTTCATTAAGCGTAGAAAGTAAGGGATGCAAGGTCAGGTGTGCGCTAACTATGTCTAGAGAAGGTGAATGTTGGAAATGGTGCTTTCTGAGGCTGAGGATGGGAGACATGTACAGCTATGCGCTAGTAGTGTCTACAGATGGTGAATGTTGCAAATGGTACTTTCTTAGACTCCTTACAGTCCTTCTTCATCAAGCGTAGAAAGTAAGGGAGGCAAGGTCAGGTGTGCGCTAACTATGTCTACAGATGGTGAATGTTGGAAATGGTGCTTTCCGCAGCTCCTTACAGTCCTCCTTCACCTAGGGTAGAAAGGAAAGGAGACATGTACAGCTGTGTGCTAGTAATGTCTACAGATGGTGAATGTTGGAAATGGTGCTTTCTGAGGCTCCTTACAGTCCTCCTTCACCTAGGGTAGAAAGGAAGGGAGACACGTACAGCTGTGCGCTAGTAATGTCAACAGATGGTGTATGTTGGAAATGGTGCTTTCTGAGGCTCCTTACAGTTCTTCACATCAAGCGTAGAAAGTAAGGGAGGCAAGGTCAGGTGTGTGCTAATTATGTGTACAGATGGTGAATGTTGGAAATGGTGCTTTCTGAGGTTCCGTACAGTTCTTCTTCATCAAGCGTAGAAAGGAAGGGAGGCAAGGTCTACGGATGGTGAATGGTGGAAACGATGCTTTCTGAGGCTCCTTACTGTTCTTTTTCGCCTAGGATAGGATGTAAACGGGACATACTCAGCAGTGCACTATTTATGTCCACAGATGGTGAATGTTGGTGAGAGAGCTATCTGCAGCTCCTTACAGTTCTGCTTCACATAGGGTAGAAAGTAAGGGAGACATGTACAGGTGTGCGATAACTATGTCTACAGATGGTCAATGTTGGAAATGGTGCTTCTGAGGCTCCTTTCAGTTCTTTTTTGCCTAGGATAGAAAGTAAAGGAGACATACTCAGCAGTGCAATGTTTATGTCCACAGATGGTGAATGTTGGTGAGAGAGCTATCTGCAGCTCCATACAGTTCTTCTTCACCTAGGGTAGAAAGTAAGACAGACATGTACAACAGTGCGCTAACTATGTCTAGAGATAGTGAATGTTGGAAATGGTGCTTTTTGCAGCTCCTTACAGTTCTTCTTCACCTAGGGTAGAAAGTAATGGAGATACATACATCTGTGCGCTAACAATGTCTGCGGATTGTGAATGTTGAAAACGGTGCTTTCTGAGGTTCCTTACAGTATTTTTTTTTTTTTTTTTTCGCCTAGGAATGAGAGTACAGGGGGCATACTCAGCAGTGCACTATTTACGTCAACAGATGGTGAATGTTGGTAGGAAAGCTTTCTGCAGGTCCTTACCATTCTTCTTCACGTAGGGTAGAAAGTAATGGAGATATTTACACCTGTGTGCTAACTATGTCTACGGATGGTGAATGTTGGAAAATGGTGCTTTCTTAGGCTCCTTACAGTTCTTTTTCACCTAGGATAGAAAGTAAATTAGACATACTCAGCAGTGCACTATTTGTGTCCACAGATGGTGAATGTTGGTAAGAATGCTATCTGCAGACCCTTACTGTTCTCCTGCATCTAAGGTGGAAAGAAAGGAAGAGATGTACAGCTGTGCGCTATGTATGTCTACAGATGGTGAATGTTGGAAATGGTGCTTTCTGCATCTCCTTATGGTTCTTCTCCATCTAGGGTAGAATGTAAGGGAGATATGTATAGATGAAAGCTAATTATGTCTACAGATGGAGAATGTTGGAGAGGGTGCTTTCTGCAGCTCCTTACAGTTCTTCTTCATCAAGAGTAGAAAGAAAGGGAGACATGTACAGGTGTGCGCTAACTATGTCTACAGATGGTGAATGTTAGAACTGGTCCTTTCTGCAGCTCCTTACAGTTTTTCTTCATCAGGGGTAGATAGTAAGGGGAATAGAGTACTATCCTCGCCTCTCCTCGGACTACCAGGAAGGTGGCAACCCAGACATGCGATCTGACCTTCAGCACAGCCACTTCATCAGCTTCTGCTAAGACGAAGACCCAGAAGTCAGATGCACGGACCTTCAAGAAGGAACCGTCCCGTGCAGACTTCATACGTACTTCGACCTCCCAGCCTTCGACCGGTACTTCCACCAAACGTCCTTCCAAGAAGGCTCATAGGAAGCACAGTTGTCCTTCTTCGCCACGGCGCATTTCTTCTCCTGCGCCACCCAGCGGTTGCTGCCCCAGGCCGTCATCCGTTTCGCCTGGCCGCACCACTGGTAGCCGAACATCTGGCCGTTCACCGGCGGAGGAAGCTCCCCCTCCCGGCCATCCTCCCAAGATGGCCGATGAACCTATAGACCCAATGGACAATGACTGTCCGCCTACTGATAGCGGCGGCGGTGCTCGCTCGAAGCCAGGCCCTCAGCGGCCTTCGAGGTGACCCCTTATTTCATTTTCCTTTCTTCTTACGATGGCACTTATTCACTGGAATATTCGCAGCATTCGCTCCAACCGAGAGGACCTGAAGTTGCTGCTCTGCTTGCACCGTCCGCTAGTCGTAGCCCTCCAGAAATTGAAGCTACGCCCATGCGATCACATTGCCTTGGCACACTACACCTCTGTGCGTTTTGACCTACCCCCTGTGGTAGGTATCCCAGCTCATGGAGGGGTTATGTTGCTGGTCCGGGATGATATTTACTATGATCCCATCACGTTGCACACTGGCCTGCAGGCAGTTGCCATCCGCATTACTCTTCCCACTTTTACATTTTCCATTTGTACCGTTTACACTCCATCGTCATCTGCCGTTACCAGGGCAGACATGATGCAACTTATTGCTCAGCTACCTGCACCATTTTTGTTAACTGGAGACTTCAATGCCCACCATCCCCTTTGGGGCTCTCCAGCATCCTGCCCGAGGGGCTCCCTGTTAGCAGATCTTTTCAACCAGCTCACTCTTGTCTGCCTCAATACTGGCGCCCCTACTTTTCTTTCGGACACATCTCACTCCTATTCCCATTTAGACCTCTCTATATGTACTCCCCAACTTGCACTCCGGTTTGAGTGGTATGCACTTTCTGATACATATTCGAGCGACCACTTCCCGTGTGTTATCCATCTCCTGCAGCATACCCCCTCTCCGTGCTCCTCTAGTTGGACCATCTCCAAGGCTGACTGGGGGCTCTTCTCTTCCAGGGCGACCTTTCAGGATCAAACCTTCACAAGCTGCGATCGTCAGGTCGCACACCTCACGGATGTCATTCTCACTGCTGCTGAATATTCCATCCCTCACCCTACTTCTTCTCCACGTCGCATACCGGTCCCCTGGTGGACCGCAGCATGTAGAGACGCTTTACGAGCTCGTCGACGTGCTTTATGCACCTTTAAACGCCACCCTACAGTGGCGAATTGTATCAATTATAAACGATTATGTGCTCAGTGTCGTCGTATTATTACAGAAAGCAAGAAAGCCAGCAGGGCTGCTTTCACAAGCACCTTCAACAGTTTTACTCCTTCTTCTGTTGTCTGGGGTAGCCTGCGCCGGCTATCTGGCACTAAGGTCCACTCACCAGTTTCTGGCTTGACGGTCACGAATGACGTCCTTGTGGCCCCTGAGGATGTCTCCAATGCCTTCGGCCGCTTTTTCGCAGAGGTTTCGAGCTCCGCTCATTACCACCCTGCCTTCCTCCCCCGCAAACAGGCAGAGGAGGCTAGGCCACCTAACTTCCGCTCCTCGAATCGTGAAAGTTATAATGCCCCATTCACCATGCGGGAACTCGAAAACGCACTTGGCCGATCACGGTCCTCTGCTCCAGGGCCTGATTCTATTCATATTCAGATGCTGAAGAACCTTTCTCCTGCAGGTAAAGGTTTTCTTCTTCGTACATACAATCGCATCTGGATTGAGGGACATGTTCCCGCATGCTGGCGCGAGTCTATTGTTGTCCCGATTCCTAAGCCGGGGAAGGACAAGCACTTGCCTTCCAGTTATCGACCCATCTCGCTTACCAGCTGTGTCTGTAAAGTTATGGAGCGAATGGTTAACTCTCGATTGGTTGGCTGCTCGAGTCTCGACGCCTACTTACCAATGTACAATGTGGATTTCGTAGGCGCCACTCTGCTGTTGACCATCTGGTTACCTTGTCGAACTTCATTATGAATAACTTCTTGCGGAAGCGCCCGACCGTGGCTGTGTGATTTGGAGAAGGCTTACGACACCTGTTGGAGGGCGGGCATTCTCCGCACCATGCATACATGGGGCCTTTTCGGTCGCCTCTCTCTTTTTATTCGTTCCTTTTTAATGGATCGACAGTTCAGGGTACGTGTGGGTTCTGTCCTGTCCTGTCCTGTCCTGTCGGACACCTTTCGCCAGGAGAATGGGGTGCCACAGGGCTCAGTTTTGAGCGTCGCTCTCTTCGCCATCGCGATCAATCCAATAATGGATTGCCTCCCAGCTGATGTATCAGGCTCCTTTTCGTGGACGATTTTACCATCTATTGCAGCGCGCAGTGTACACGTGTCCTGGAGCGCTGTCTTCAGCATTCTCTTGACCGTCTTTACTCCTGGAGTGTCGCCAATGGCTTCCGTTTTTCTGCCGAGAAGATGGTCTGTATTAACTTCTGGCGCTACAAAGAGTTTCTCCCACCGTCCTTACGACTCGGTCCCGTTGCTCTCCCAATCGTGGAGACAACCAAATTTTTAGGCCTTACATTTGACAGGAAACTTAGCTGGTCTCCACATGTGTCATATTTGGCTGCCCGTTGTACCCGTTCTTTAAGGGGAGTTGGAATGCCGGAAAATGGAAAAAATTCACATTTTCAGTTTTTAACCTTATAACTTAATTTGAAATTTTCTGCTTAAAATGGTGCAAAATTTGTTAAGAAATTCCAATTGGAAGTATTTTTATTTAATTTTTCAAAATTACATGTGCGCCCAGCAAAGTTACCCATCTTGTGATTTGTACACATTTAAATCTTCGCATTTCCGAAAACATTACATATAGAAGGCTGTGGATTTCACTCTTCAGTTGTAGAATCTTTGATCCTTCCATAGGTACCATTGTTTTTACGACTAGCTGTGTTTATTGTTCAGTTTTTGATCTGTGAGTGTTTGTTTTGAGCCTCGAGTTTAGTTTGTCGCTCATTTGGAGTTTGTTATCTGTCTTGTTTTGACTTTCAGTGGTGAGTGCGTAGTTTCTACGATGCCTAGGAGTGCATCATTATTTAAAAAGCGAAAGTTTCGCGGTAATAGATTTACAAATAACGTTTGTTCAAGTGATTCTGCTTCAGCACCTGTTGATGCTGGTGAAAGTTCTGACGTTTGTACAGCTGAGATGTGTGAAGGAGACACGCCCACCAGTGCATCAAAAAAGAAGTTATCAAACTGTGCAAGTGAAATTACAGATGAAGCTTCTAATGAACAATATGTTTTAGTCGACTTTCCTGTTTTTACTGAGTTTATGAAGAAATGTTTGTGTTGTAATCTTTGTGGAGGTTCTTTTGATATGAACATAACAAAATCTATAGGACTTTCCTGCAAAATTGCTATAGTTTGTGCCAGTTGTGAAAATGAGACCTGTTTTTGGAGCTCTAAAACATGCAGTAGCAATTTGTTTGAGAGTAATATCAGGCTAATGTATGCAATGAGAGCAATTGGTAAAGGACATACTGCTGCTCAAACATTTTGTGCCATAATGAATCTTCCACCTCCACCTGCTAAAATTGACAATTACACTGAAGTGATAGGAGATGCTGTTCAGTCTGTAGCAGATTTATCAATGAAAGCTGCTGCCAGTGAAGCAAAATATATAAATGAAGGAAACCCAGATATCCCTGTTGCTTTTGATGGAACCTGGCAGAAAAGGGGTCACACATCCAAAAATGCTGTTGCTACTGTTACTAGTGTGGACAGCGGTAAAGTTTTGGACTATGAAGTGCTCACTAAACATTGTTACCATTGTGCATCTGGTAAGATAGAAGCAGCTCACATATGTAGCAAGAATTATGAAGGTACGAGTGGAGGCATGGAGGCTGCCGCTGCTGTGAAAATGTTTAGCAGATCAGAAAAAGAACGGGGAGTATTTTACACAAAATTCCTTGGAGATGGGGACTCCAAGGCATACAAAAGTGTTACAGAATCCATGCCATATGTCAATAAGACAATAACTAAACTAGAATGTGTCGGTCATGTTCAGAAACGAATGGGCACTCGTCTAAGGAAACTGAAACAGAATCTGAAGGACAAAATTTTGTCAGATGGTAAAACCATTAGAGGTCGCCTGTCAGATAAAATTATAAATGAATTACAACAATACTATGGTATGGCAATAAGAAATAATGCAAATAATTTGCAGGAAATGAGACAAGCTGTATGGGCCACATATTTACATCGATCATCAACTGATGATAATCCTCAACATTTTGCTTGTCCAGATGGTCCTCAGTCATGGTGCAATTATAGAAAATCTCAAGCTACTGGGGATCCTTATCACCATAAAAATTATATTCCATTGGCTGTTATGGAAGTAATTAAACCAATATATAGAGACTTGGGGCATCCTGATCTTCTGCGAAAATGTCTTCATGGTTGTACCCAGAATCAAAACGAGTCGTTCAACAACCTCATTTGGACTCGTGTACCTAAGAATGTATTTGTTGGGATAAAAACATTGAAATGGGGAGTCAGTGATGCTGTTATTTCATTCAATGATGGTCATATGGGTAGGCTAAAGGTCATGGCAAGGCTCGGCATTGCTCCTGGTATCAACACCATCAGAGGTCTTCAGCTTCTGGACAGCGTGCGAGTAAGGAAGGCTCAGTATGCAGCTGAATTTAATACAAAAAAAGCAAGGGCAGCAAGGAGAAGAAAGCTTCTAGGTGAAGAAGAAGAACTAGAAGATGACCCTGATTACTCTGCTGGACACTTTTGATAATAGAATAAAAGGTATTTGTGAATTTTCATAATAAATTACTTTAATCGCATTTTCTGGCATTTGACATTTTTAGTGTTACATGTACCTTTATCTCATAAACCACTCAACCAACAACATTCAAATTTTCAGAAATGCTGCAAAACAGTTCAAAGAGGCCACTGAACTAGAATCATGACAAGAACTGGCTTATTCTCTGAACTAGGGAAGTTTATGTTATACTTTTTCCAATAAAAAATGGCTTAATGGTAAAAAATTCATAAATACTATACCAACAAAAAGAAAACATTGGTTCTAGTTCAGTGGGCTCACAATATATGCTGAAAACCTCTGCCAGAATTTCAAAGTTCTGAAGATAATAGTTCCAAAGAAAAAGGTACACAAAGTTAGCAAATTTAACATTGGCGAGATAGGGCATTCCAACTCCCCTTAAATGTCCTCCGTGTTCTCAGTGGTATGTCGTGGGGAGCGGATCGAACCATCCTACTTTGTCTATATCGGTCGATTGTCCGCTCCAAGCTGGTTTATGGGAGCTTCGTATACTCCTCTGCACGGCCATCCATCTTACGCCGCCTCAACTCCATACAACATCGGGGTTTACGACTTGCGATCGGAGCGTTTTATACTAGTCCCGTAGAGAGTCTTCATGCTGACGCTGGCGAATTGCCACTCACCTACCGGCGCGATATACTGCTTTGTCGGTATGCCTGTTGGCTACTGTCAATGCCCAACCACCCGTCTTATCGTTCCTTTTTTGACAACTCTCTCGACCGTCAATACGGGTTGTATGTCTCTGCCCTGCTACCTGCTGGAGTTCGCTTTCGTCGCCTCCTTCAACACCTTAATTTTTCACTCCCTGCAACCTTTCGAGTGGGCGAGAGCCACACGCCACCTTGGCTCCAGGCTCAGGTTCACGTTCACCTTGACCTCAGCTCGCTCCCAAAAGAGGTTACCCCCGGTTCGGTCTACCTCTCCCGTTTTGTGGAACTTCGTTCGAAGTTCATCAACATGACTTTCATTTATACAGATGGCTCTAAGACCAATGACGGGGTCGGGTGTTCCTTTACTGTCGGGGCACAAAATTTCAAATACCGGCTCCATGGACATTGTTCGGTCTTCACAGCTGAGCTCTTTGCCCTCTACCAGGCTGTTCTTTACATCTGCTGCCACCGACATTCTGCTTATGTCATCTGCTCCGATTTCCTGAGCGCCATCCAGAGCCTCAGTGATCCGTATCCGGTTCACCATTTCACACACCGGATCCAAGCTCTCTTCGGCAGCTGGTGGACGTCGGTTCTCTGGTTAGCTTTATGTGGGTCCCTGGCCATGTCGGTATCCCTGGGAACGAAGCTGCAGATGCCGCGGCCAAGGCTGCGGTCCTCCAGCCTCGGACAGCTTCTTGTTGTGTCCCTTCATCCGATTTTAGCAGGGTTATTTGTCGGCGCATTTTATCGCTGTGGTATGCCGATTGGGCTGCACTTACAGACAACAAGCCTCAGGCCTTAAAACCTCTTCCCGTGGCTTGGACGTCATCCTCCCGCCCTTCTCGGTGGGAGGAGGTAGTTTTGGCCCAGTTATGAATTGGACACTGCCGGTTCAGCCATCGCCATCTGCTGACGGCTGCACCGGCGCCGTTCTGCCCATGTGGACAATTGCTGACGGTCCGCCACATTTTAATGTCCTGTCCGGATTTTAACACACTGCGTCTAGATCTTAACCTGCCATGTACTTTAGATGCAATTTTAGCGGATGACCCACGAGCAGCTGCTCGTGTTCTTCGTTTTATCAATTTGACAAACCTCTCTCAGGATATTTGATGATGCTGTTTTTTAATCCTATGCCAGTCAGTCTGTCTTTTATCGTGTTTTCCATTTTAGTTGTTGTTTTAAACTTGTGCCTCGCGGTGCATTCTTAACGTAGCCAGGGCGCTAATGACCATTGAAGTTGTGCGCCCTAAAACCACAAAAAAAAAAAAAAAAAAAAAAAAAAAAGCTGTGCGTTAACTATTTCTACAGGTGGTGAATGTTGGTAAGGAAACTTTCTCAGTTCCTTCTAGTACTTATTCACATTGGGTAGGAAATAGAGGGGATATATAAAGTTGTGCAGTAACTATATCTGCATATTGTGAATGTTGGTAAGGAAGCTTTCTGCAGCTCCTACCAGTACTTCTTCACTTAGAGAAGAAAATGAAGCAGATATATACAGCTCTGCACTGAGTGTACCTCCAGATGTTGAATGTTGGTAAAGAAACTTTCTGTAGCTCCTTCCATTATTTCTTCACCTATGGTAGAACATAAAAGTGACATATACAGCTGTGTGGTAACTATATCTGTAGATCGTGAATGTTTTTAAGGTATCTATCTTCAGTTCCTCTTAGTACTTCATGACCTTGAGGAGACACTCCCCCCCCCCCCCCCCCCAACGGGGTTCACAACTCTTTTGTAGATACATGTGTACCGAGGGCAGCAGTGCTAGCTAGTGTAGTCTTCCTTTCTTTCTGGGCTCTATACCTTCTTATTCCACATCCTTCTCCATCCCCCATCTCCCCCATCCCCCCCCTCACATCTCACCATTGCACGCTCTCTCTCTCTCTCTCTCTCTCTCTCTCTCTCTCTCTCTCTCTCTCTCTCTCTCCACTTGGAGTACGTTAATTCCTACATATGGAGACAGATGCTCGAAACTGTGAAACAGTCTCTCTTTTTCGATTGCTCTACTGGCAAGTCTTTGTCCTCCTTCTGTTTTCCTCTTTTGCTCACCTCTTTTCTTTACTATTTTCTCTGCTGCAGTATTTGAGACCTCTCCTCTTTCCTTTCCTTTTCTTTGTTCCTCTTTTATCTTTTTTCCTCCCTGTGCATGTCTGAAGGCTGTCCCATGCATTCCCATGCGTTATTCTCTGCCCCAAGTAGACAACTAGCATACGTTTGTACCCCCTGGTAACTGCCATGCAATGGGAGATGTGATTACCCGAGCTGATGCCTTACGAAAGTTTCCTCCGTCTGTTACATGGAAGGTGTGACCTGAGGTGTGAACAGTCACCTAAGGCATGAGTGCACTCAGAGAGAGCCCCCACAAGGAAGGAACGTGCCATCAAAGATGCCGGTAATCATGGGGGGCTACTTCTGCAATGGTTTCCTCATTATCTACTATGTCTGCTCATAAGTGAAAGTTAAATGAGTCTCGGCCACCGCTAATTCTTCCATCAGTGCCACTGTTCCTTGTTGTTTCTTGGTCAGATGAAGGTCAAGACTTCCCCCCCCCCCCCCCCCCCCCAGTCTACCCTTTCATTATTCAGGAAGGTCTTGATGCAATTGCAGATCCTGTTAAGTCTTGTTCCCTATTACAAAATGGCATCTTGTTAGAAACAGTCGGTGCCCTCCAGGCACAAAAATTTCTGCCTACTTCACTGCTACACACTTTCCCTGTCCAGTTGGAAGTGCACTACGCTTTTAATTCATCACGTGCGGTCGTTTATACGCGCTCCCTCGACAGATTGTCTGATGAGGAAATTCAAAACTAACTGTCTGACCAGGGCATAACGGCTGTTCATTGAGTCATGAAAAGGGTTGACATGGTCTTTGTTCCAACCCGTACTGTCTTCTTGACATTTGACAGAGTTCAACTTCCATTGAACATACAAGAGAGCTACAAGATAATTTCTGTTCACCCTCACATCCCAAACCCTACGCGTTGTTATCGGTGTCAGCAGTTTAGTCATACCAGTCAGTCATGTTCCAATCTGGCCAAATGCGTTGTGTGTGGCAAGAATGCCCTTGAGGATGCTTGTCTACCTCCATCCCCTTGTTGCATCATCTGTGTGGGTGACCATGCTGCTTCCTCTTGAGATTGTCCCATTTTTAAAGACAAACGGCTCATTCAGTAAATCAGCGTGAAGGAAAAGGTGTCGACATTTGCTGTTCGAAAGTTATTTGCCAGTCGAAACCCACTGTGCCTCACACAGGTAAAAACAGCATTGGCCTTGCCTCTCCTCTGCCTACAAAGGAGGCAGCCATGCAGACTTGTGATCTCAGCTTTAATGCCACAGTTATCAGATCAGCCAGCGCAGAGGTCGTACGTTGAACCTCCCCACTCTCAGCTGCTCACTCTGTGGTGCAGTCTTCATCGGGTTCTGCTAAATCCCAAGCCCCAAAATCAGATTCCTGGACTTCCAAAAAAGAGCCTACTTGTGAAGATTTTTTACGTACGCCAACTTCACAACCACCGATTCCTCCTTAATCTCAACGTCCTGTTTTCAAGAAGACTAATAAGAAACCGAGTTCCTCTCCTTCTCTGCCATGGCATGTCTCATCTACAGCACAATCTGGTGGTAACCGCCCTCAGCTGTCTTCTGTGTTGCTGAGGCACACTGCAGGTGGCCGATCAACAGGCCGATCGCTGGTCGTAGGAGCTGCTACCACAACATATGGATCAGGATCTTCTGCGTTCAGCAGAATGCCATTCCACGCTGTCAGCCACGGGCTCTGAACAGTCGTTGAGTTGAGGGCAACCTTGGTCACATTCTTGCCTTTTCTGTCCACTCTATGTCCATTATCCATTGGAATATCAGCGGCATTTGAGCCAATTGGTATCAATTGCCTATCCTCTTATGATCCTACTGGCTGGTCATCTTCTGTCTTCAGGAACAAAGCTGTGTCCCCACAATCGCTTTGTTTTCCCCCATTTTCAGTCAGTGCAATTTGATCTCCCCTCTGTTGAAGACATTCCAGCACATGGGGGACTCACAATTCTTCTCCATGATACTCTCCATTATCACCCAATCCCCTTAAAAAGTTCCTTCCAAGCTGTCATTGCCACTGTCCGTCTTTCCCTTTCTGGATACAACTTCTCTCTTCGTACTGTATACATTTCATAGTCCACACCAATGGCAAGAGCTGATTTCCTTCATCTTCTTGGTCAGCTTCCACCCCCCCCCCCCCCCTCCACCCCACCCTATTTGCTGGTTGGGGACTTCAGTGCCCACCATCCACTTTGGGGATCTCTGTGACCTTGTCCACATGGCTCACTATTGATAGGCGTCTTCCATCAAGCAGATCTTGTTTGCCTCAACACTGGGGACCCTACATTTTTGTCTGCCTCTACAACAAATTTCTCTGATTTGGACCTTCTGGTCGGTTTTGTTCTGCTAGCTCGGTGCTTCGAATGATTTGCTCTTGCTGTTACACACTTGAGTGACCACTTTCCATGTGTCCTTATATTGCAGCCACAACTGCCATATATGCACGTGAGATGCTGGAAGTTTGCCCAAACCAATTGGACACATTTTTTGTCTCTAGCAGCATTCGATGACCGTCACTTTCCTAGCATCGATGATGAGGTCACTCATATTACAGAAGTTATTCTTACAGCTGTGGATCATTCAATACCTTGCACCTGCGATTTGCCCTGGCAGCCCCCAGTTCCTTGGTGGAATGAGGCATGCCTTGCACAAAGCGTAAGTGGCGATGTGCTCTTCGGGTTTTCCGACACCATCCTACTTGGGCAACTGTATCCGCTATAAGCATTTCCGTGCACGATGCCGTCACGTCATTCACGATAGCAAGAAGGCAAGCTGGGACTTCACTAGCTCATTTAACACCTTCACTCGCTTCTCGGAAGTTTGGAGTCAGATTCGAGGGTTATCTGGCGCACCTAGTTTCTCCCCGGTCTCTGGGCTCACTGTCGCACATGGTACATTAGTGGACCCCATTGCAATTTCTAACTCATTGGATCAACACTTTGCTGAGATTTCGAGCTCTTCATATTACCCGCCTGCTTTTCTCCTGAAGAAATGTGCAGTGTAAGTGCGACCTCTTGCTTTCTCCTCTCAAAATAGCAAAAGCTGTAATACTGTTTTTTCCATGTGGGAACTACAACAAGCACTCTCTTCTTCTCTCTTCTTCTCTCTCTTCTGCCCCAGGACCCGATGGCATCCATGTCCTAATGTTGCTGCATTTATCATACCCTAGTCTGCGTTACCACCTTCGCCTTTATAATCGAATTTGGACCGACAGTACTTTTCCCAGAAGATGGCAGGAAGGTATCATAGTTTCTGTTCTGAAACCTAGGAAGGACAAACATCTCTCCCCTAGCTATCACCCCATTTCTCTCATGAGTAGTGTACGTAAGGTTTTGGAGCATATGGTGAATTGCTGTTTAGCCTGTTGGCTGGAGTCCTGAAATATTTTAATACCTGCCCAATGCAGTTTCCAAAAGCATCGTTCTGCAGTTGACCATGTTGTTGCTCTCTCCACTTACATCATGAACAATTTTATCAGGAAACGCCAAACAGTAGAAATATTTTTTGATCTGGAGAGAGCATACGATACCTGTTGGAGGACAGGTATCCTCCACTTACTGTTCTTTTGGGGATTTCGAGGTCGACTGCCCATTTTTATTCATGAATTTATGGCAGATCACACACTTAAAGTGTGGGTGAACATTACATTCTCTCATACTTTCTCTCAAGAAAACGCGGTAGCCCAGGGCTCTGTGCTAAGTGTTGTACTGTTTGCCATTGCCATAAATCCAATTATGGATTGTCTCCTTCCTAATGTCTCAGACTCCCTCTTTGTGGATGATTTCGTGACCTACCATAGAGGTTTTGCACCCTAAAACCATAACAATAAACCTAGGGTAGAAAATAAGAGATATATACAGCTGTGCAGTAACTATATTTGCAGATGGTGTATGTTGGCAAGGGAGCTTTCTGTAGCTCCTTCCAGTACCACATCACGTAGGATAGAAAATAAAGGTGATAAGTACAGTTGTGCAGTAACAATATCTGCAGATGGTAGATGTTTTTAAGGAAGCTCTCTGCTGCTCCTTCCAGTACTTCTTCACATAGAGTAGAAAATCAAGGCGATATGTACAGCTGTGCAGTAGCTATACCTGCAGATGGTGAATATTGGTAAGGCAGCTGTCTGCAGACTCTTCCATAACTTCTTCACCTAGGGTAGAAGATAAAGGTGATACATGCAGCTGTGGAGTAACTGTATCTGCAGATTGTGAATGTCGGTAAGGAAGCTTTCCGCTCCTTCTTCCATAACTTCGTCATTTAGAGGTAGAAGATAAAGGTGATACATACAGCTGTGGAGTAACTGTATCTGCAGATTGTGAATGTCGGTAAGGAAGCTTTCCGCTCCTTCTTCCATAACTTCGTCATTTAGAGGTGAAAATCTAGGCGATATGTACAGTTAAGCAGTACATATATATTCATCTTGCAAATGCTGGTTGGAAGCTTTCTTCAGCTATTTCTATAAGTCTTTTGCGTAGGGTAGAGTTTCAAGGCGATGTGTACATCTGTGCATTAACTCTATCTACAGATAATGACTGGTGGTAAGAAAGCTTTCTGCAGCTTTTTTCATAAATATTTTCCTCTGGTTAAGAATCATTGGTGACACTACAGCTGTGTCACATCTATATCTTCAGATAGTGTCTTATGGTAGAGAAGCATTCTCCAGTTTTTTTGTTTCATAAGTTTTTCAGCTAGGGTTAAGAATACAGGGCGATGTGTACAACTAAACAGTTACTATATCTACAGGGAGTTGCAAGTGGGTAAGAAGCTTTTGCCAGCTTCTTTCATAAATTTTCACGCAGGATTAAGAACCAAGTTCAATGTGTAGAACTGTGTGGTAATTATATCTACAGATTGTGAATGGTTGTGTGGAATGTTTCTGTACCTTCTTTCATAAATTTTTTACTCTGGTTAAGAATCATATTCAACATATACAGCTCTGCCATAACTATACTTTCAGATAATGAATGATCATAAGGAACACTTCTGCGCCTTTTTCCAAAAATTTTTCGTCTGTTTAAGAATCAGTTGTGATGTGTTCAGCTGTGCTGTAACTCTATCTACATATAGTTACTGGTGGTAGATAAGCTTCCTGCAGCTTGTTTCATAAATTTTTTGCCTGGGGTAAGAATGTAGGGTGATGTTTACTGCTACACAGTAATTATATCTATAGATAGTGTCTGGTGGTAAGGAATCTGTCTGCAGCTTCTTTTATAATTTTTTTTCCTCTCGTTAAGAAGCAAGTGTGACGTGTTGAGCTGTACTGTAACCATATGTACAGATAGTAACTGGTGGTAGAGGAGCTTCCTGCAGCCTCTTTCATAAATTTTGCACTTAAGGGAAAGAATCAAGGGAGATGTGTACGGCTGTGCAATAACTATATCTACAGGGAGTTGCAAATGGATATGAAGCATTCTGGAGCTCATTTCATAAATTTTTCATCTAGAGTGATGAACCAAGTTCAACATGTACAGGTGTTCAGTAACTATATCTACAGACGGTGAATGTTGGTAGAGAAGCTTTTTGCAGCTTCTTCCATAAATTTCTTACCTAGGGTTACGAATCTAGGATGATCTGTACTGTTGCGCAGTAACATCATCTACAGATAGTGGCTGATGGCAAGGAAGATTCCTGCAGATTCATTCATAAATATTTTACTTACAAATATTGGCTAGGGGAATTAGTAAAGTAGTGCTGTAACTATATTTACGAAGAGTGGATAGTGTGTGGTTAGCTTGTTACAACTTCATTAATAATTTTTTTACTTATTTTTAAGATGCAAGGGAGATGATTGAATTGGTCAATGAAGTATATCTACAGTGACAGGCTAGTGTGTGAGAAACTTTCTGAAGCTTCTTTCATAAATTTTCCAGTTAGTAATAAGAGGCAAGGTATTGTAGTAACTACAGCTACAAAAAGCATCTACAGGGTATGATGTTTTCTGCTACTGCTTTCACGTTGTGTTAAGAGGTAATGGAAGCAAGTGAGAGGTTGTAGTAACTGTATGAACCAAGTGTGTCTAGTGGGTGAGCACCTTTCTGAGACTTCTTTCATAAATTTTTCATTAGTTTCTAGATGCAAGGGAGATGAGTTGTGCATTATAGTAGCCAGTATCTACCAACAGTGGCTAGTCTGTGTGAAGCCTTCTGCAGCTTGTCTCATAGGTTCCCCCTTGTTCCACAGGGTGCTTGCCCATCTTTGGAAGGTTCGTGCTTGGCTACCACAGGGCCCTAGCCTTTGCAGAACCCTTTTCCCTTCTGTACTACATGTCTACCCTCTTAAAATATATATATATAAATCCCCCCCCGTCTATTGGGGATCATGGGTGGCGTGTCTGTAGCTGACATAAGAACAGTTTCACCACTGTTTCTCATTCCTTTTTCCTTTCTTTGTTCAACTTCTCACAGCCTTCCTCCACTTCAATGTTTGATGCACCTCTTACTTCTTCTTCTTCTTCCTCAGTTTCCACCCGTCTACCATCATGTGGGCCAATCTGTGACGGCTCTCTGGGACCAAGATCCATTCCCTAATTACTGGCCTGGATCCATTCCCCACTTTCTGGCTGAACTGCGGCAGACCATGTCAGTGTGGACCCTATTGCTATCACCACCACTTTCTGTGAAAATTTCGAGCTCCTCTCACTATCACCCTGACTTCCTCCACCAGAAGCAAACAGAGGCAGCTCAGATGATATTCTTCCCTTCTCAGAATGGTGAGTGTTACTATGCTGCCTTTACTGTGATGGAGCTGGATCATGCTCGCTCTTCATCCTGATCCTCCACCCAGGGCCAGATGCTTGAGTAACTCTATCTACCAAGAGTGGCTATTGGTGAGAAGCAGTCGGCAGTTTCTTTCATAAATTTTACCCTTAGTTTTTTGATGCAAGGGAAACAAAGCATTGTAGTAAGTGTTTTTACTGAAAGTGGCTATCTGGTGAGAAGCTTTCTGCAGCTCATTCATAAATATTTCACTTAGTGTTAACCCTTGGACTGCTGTTGATGAGTTTACTCGACATGCTGCCTGCCGCTCCATGGGTGCTACAGAGTATAGTTGCGGGTGCTGGTTTACCCCTTAGTGCTGTTGATGAGTTCAGTCACACCAGTTTGCTGGCCCCTGAGCACTTATGATGAGTACAGATGCACCGCTACCTGAGTGCTGATGATGAGGTAACTTGTACAGTCGACTTCCCGCCCCCTGCCTCAGTAGCCTCTCACAGTTCTGGCTAATAGCTTGTCATCAGAACCTCTGTCTGTTGTGGGCCTAGGCTTCAAACTACAGGTTTGTGTTCATCAGAATTTTCTTTAGTCTTTTTTTCCTATCATGTTTTACAAAGAAAGTGGCAGACGTGGTTGGTGCACTGAGGAAGAAATCATGGAGATTCTTACAAGGAGCAACAGTGAGGATGAACTATATGATTTTGACGAAAGTTTCAGCTCTTCCACAGAATTGGAAAGCTGTAGTGATAAACCTTCCGCGTCAACAAGTGTTTCAATGCAGTCTGGTGTTTCAACAAGACATGTTAGTATTTCTGAATCTGAAGACTCAGAAAGTGATGGTGAAATACCTATGAAGAAATCATGTCTTAATGATGAATTTGACTTCAATGAAAATGATGTCATGGGACAGTTTTTTGTTACTTACGAGAATGTTAAATTTCAGTGACAACTCTGCCAATACTGGAGGAGATTAATTATTTAAAATGAGGAACACTGATGACAGAGTTTGTACAGCTTTCCATTGTGCAATTAATCCACATAAGAAACTCTGCAATGATGAAAGTTTGTTATTATTTAAAGGACGCTTATCTTTCACACAATTCATTCCATTGAAACAAGAGTATATTCAGACGAAAAACATTTGTGTTATGTGATTGTAAGACTGTCTGTCTTAGATTTCATTTTTCTACAAGGACATCAACAGAAACTAAGTTCCACAATTTGAGGAAAAGTAGTGATGTAGTGGCGACACTAATAAAACTGTTTTTAGAACGTGGACAATACCCACTACCTCGATAATTGGTACTTAAGCGCAGAAATTTTCCTGGCTTCACACTCATGGGACAAACGCATGTGGCGCTATCCATAAGAACAGATGCAACATGCTGAAAGTTCTGCAGAAACTGAAATGGAAAGACATTAAATTTATTTGCACTAACAAATAAAGTGGTGTGACAAAAGGGAAGTGTGGACATTGACCACATGTAACACCACAGAAATTGTTGACAGGAATATTAGAGAGAAAATTAAGAAACCACAAATCATTGTAGAATATAACTTGAATTTGGTATCAGTTGACCATTCTGATAGGCTGCTTAGCTCTGACAGATGTATATGAAAAACAATGAACTGGTATAAGGAGTTCGTTTTGCACATTCTTGATCTGTGTGTTTTAAATGCTCATGTCCTTCACAGGTCACTAACAGGTAGTATGCTTCTGATAGAGTTCATCGGTCGCTGGTAAGGGAACTTCCAGAAATGTATGCATCAGAGTGCAGAAAAGCTGGCAGGGGAAGGTATTCTGATGATAATCCTCAAAGGTTTTTGGGAAGGGATTTTCCAAACAGTATAACAAGTGAGCATTCTTAGTAAAGTAGGCTACTGTCTAGATGCATTGTTTGCTGGAAACAGAAAGTGCATTAAAAAAGCAAGTACGAATGTAAAACTTGCAAGGTGTGTGTCATTCCCAGTTTTGAAAATTACCACACAGAAACAAATTGCCAATTGCAGCACAGAACGAATACAACAATGCTATCAGACAAAAACTTAGAAATTGAAAAAAATATAAAAAAGCAAAAGACAACATAAAGATGTATTTTTAACTTTGCCAGTGCTGGTCCAAAGCCCAGATCAAAAAGAAGGATGGAAAATATATTCACGAAGTATAAAAGAAACTGCTAAATTTACTGTTTATGATTCTGAACCTGCTATATAAGTGAATTTTATGTGCCAACGAAAAGACAGAGGTTTCACACCTTTAAAATGTTGGAAAATCTATTGAGTACTTACGTGCAACAATTAAAAGTGCAGCACAAAAAAAAATTGTTAGGCAGACAGTCATATCCGGCGATTCCTTGTTACACTACCACTGATTACCATCTGCAAAGGACAGCTGCATGTGTGCCTGGATAGAACACTTCACACAGTGTACCTATTACAGGTAAAGAATCTGATGGCAGATGACAAAGAACTCAGATTTTTGTATTCTCAGAAACAAATAGTAGACCATGTGAAATTTCCACACACATCACAAAACAAACTTACCAAAGTGAAGTATAAATGTTCTTACCACTGCTTACGGTACATTCCAATGTGTATGTCATTTTCTGCTATTAACAACATAATATGGCATTTTGAACAACGAAAACAGCGTACGGTTATCTGTAATATATGGCTTATTTTTATTCAGTCTTGAGTTAGTACGGTTAGGAACCAATAGAGAAATGCAGATCCTAGTGTTGGGTGAAAACACGATGATCCATGGATCCACCTACTGTGCCGAGAGACCACTCCAGTCGCAGAAACTGAAAGCAACCCTGTTGCTTCCGGACAGTATAGCTAACGGTTGCAACAGCTAGTGCTGGATGGCAGTGAGGGAATTTGATATTCAGGTGCAGGATTACGTTGAAAGTGAGAGGTATAATGAAGGACCTATTCTCCCTGTGTCAAATGTAGTGCAACAAACAGCCAATGAGCTTGTTATTGGAACTGCTATAGTGAAACGTGTGACTCAGAGAAAATGCATAGGCCTTGATAGTGGTGAGAAAGACTTCATGCTTAGCAAGCCAGGTAAATGCAGGAAGGGTATGAAGCGAGTGAAAGCCATTGACAATTTTAATGAGTGTGCTATTTGTGCCCATATGTACAATTATTACTGTAAAGGTGAATTACCAACTAGGAAAAAACTTTTTGTTTCACTTCATGATGCAGGTCTGTTTTCCGGGGTATGACGTCACCTTCTTAGGTTCTGATTTCCTTAGACTTCAGGTATAAAACATTCAACAATCACAAAATTTGCACTGCAGTTTCCTCAGAAAAAATGTGCACTATTGACTTTGACAAAGTCATATTTACAGATCGACTTGAATATTACAAAGTTGTATCATTTATTAAAATCTTACCCTAAAAGAACTTAACAAATACTCGTGTTTCACACATTTGGACTGATGACACAATTTCTTCAGTTCTATGAAAAACAACTGGGAAAGGTGGCAGATTAATTGTTTGCCATGCTGGAACAAGTTCAGCAGTCATAAACAATGCTTTGTGGGCTTTTGCTTCAAAGTAGTCAGGAGATTTCTACGAAGAAATGAATGCTGCGATCTACATCTCACGGTTTAAGGATAAACTTCTTTGGAACATTCCTCCAGAGTCTATTATAATGATAGATAAAGCACCTTATTTTTCTAACCAGGTGAACAAAGTGCCGACCATGTCAAACAGAAAAGGTGATTTGTTAAGTTGGTTGCAGTGACATAATGTTAATTGCACTGATGAACCAAAAAAGGCAGAGCTGCTTCAGCTTGTTAAGCCCGTAACTGCCATGTGGAGTGGTCCCGCTGTTAGGGGCACCATGTCGTGGATTGTGCGGCCCTTCCTGCTGGAGGTTCGAGTCTTCACTTGTGCATCGGTGTGTGTGTGTTGTCCTTAGCATAAGTTAGTTTAAGTTGTGTGTAAGCCTAGGAGCCAATGACATCAGCAGTTTGCTCCCTTAGGAATTCAAAAAGCCACAAACTCTTGTATACACGATTGATGATGAAATCAGCTAGAACTGCTGGTCACAAGGTTATTTGTTTGCCACCGTACCATTGCATGTACAATGCGATTGAGTGTCTTTGGGCTCAAGCAAAAGGAAATGTAGCAAGAAATAATAAGTGTGCACCTTTTTCACAAAGCAAGGAGTTAAAATTGCTTCATCGAGCTTCGAGCTGCACAGGGGAGCTGTGCGGCCTGAGACTACTTGCCATGGTTTGCAAGGTGTTTTGTCCTTAGTGTAAGTTAGTTTAAGTTAGATTAAATAGTGTATAACCCTAGGGACCAACGACCTAAGAAGATTGGTAACATAGGTACTTACCACAAATTTCGAAACTTTCGTCAGGCTTTGACTGAAGTTCAGTAGATATGTGGTGATTCTACATGTGAAAAAAAATATTGAAGGTGCTTGCGAGAGAGGGTGAATTATGGAGACCCACATGAAAAACATTGTTAATCTTGGTGAAGCAGATGGTGGTAAGAGTGCCAGCAGCAGCTCTGAGGACAAGATTTCAGATGATCATGAAATTCCCAGTGCCTGGTCCAACTACAAGAATATTGGCTGTCTCATTTATGGGATTAATGCAGTGCATGGTGAGTACACAATTCAGTTGTTCTTTCTTAACATTCACATGCAGAAACATGAACTGCCTTCTTATGTCAATTAAGAATTTCAGGAAACTTATTTCGGCATATAACACGAGTATTTGTTAAGTTCTTTTAGGGTAAGATTTTAATAAATGATACAACTTTGTAATATTCTTTGACACTTAACTACCACAGTTTGAAATTGATTCCATGGTGTAATATGTGTTACAAGAGTGATCAGTGATAATTTTAGCAAAAGGTTATTAATATGTTTCCCTAACTATTTTCTCTCTGCTATTGCTTTATTTAAAACACACATAAACATGTATGTTGTTGTACTTGTTTATAAGGTTTATTAAACCTATCAAAATGCAGCAGTTTTAACAACTTAAGTTGAACTGATGAACGGAACTGTGCAATTGCACAAGTATCATTAATTAACATTGAAACTATTAAGAATAAATAATATCCCTCGAATCTTGAATTCTATCAAGGTAGCAACTCACTTTATAGATAAATATCCTGCAGTAATGACACTTCTTGCACACGATATATATAAAAGAGACAAAATAATTTGAAAACTGTCAATAATATTTCCCACCTGCACTACCTTATGTGTCTCATGGAATCAAATTCCATGGCGTTAAAATAAAACCAAGTAAATTATTGAGTATCAACTTGGTGACTGCTGTTTTGTCCAGGTGGACAAGCACAGCTATTCAGGCATGTGTTCCAACAAAGCTGAGTACCTGGCACAGGTGCTGACTCCATGGGCCTGAGGGGGCCTGAGCCCCCTGAAGAATCGTTTGGGTGGGGAGGAACGGGAGCAGGGAGCTCTCCCAATAATTTTAGAAAATTATTAGTTACATTATGCTTTTTAAAATCCCAAAATTATGTTGGAATTTATTATTTTCCTTGTTTGCAATAGATCCCTTTTAAGATACATTCAGTAATGAGTTAAAACAAGTAATTATTATGGTAGTAAGCAGGTTAACTGAAAACGAGGGGTGTGAATCATGATAGTGTTACGGTGCTGCAGCCACACTTAGTATTTGACCCAGTGTGTGAAATTTTGGGGAAAGGCCGGTGCCGGTAGGCCAGCACTGAGGCTGTGGTGACATCAAAAGGACTGGAGCATAAGTGCCTGGAACTCTCCGCCTTGCATCACCTTGACGCTTTGAGACATTATGACACTGCGGTGATATATAGCCCACCTTGCTGTCACAGTCATTCAGTGTGGGTAGTTTGATTCAGTGCATGGTGCAGACATGTTTAGTATTCTGACTTTAGTGTCTAGTGGTCTAATTTGTATGACTATATTTTATTCATTTACTTTAATCTCTTAGTGTATTGTGAATTAAATTTGCAATGGATAAATGTGATACCAAAAAGGCACGCTTAGAAGTTGTTGATACTGCAAGTCAACCTCCAACAATTATTGCGTCATCAATTGCTTCATTGTCTTCGGGTAAGAACTATTCACACACACAACCTGGACAATCTGGTAAGGGAAGGTCATATCAGAAGTCTTAGTTTATCAATTATACATGGCTAGAATATGAAGTATCTACCAAAAAAGTCTTTTGCAAAACCTTCAAATAGGCAGATACTAAAAATTTATTACAATTTTCTTAAAAAAAGAATGCATTTACTTCAATAGGATTTTCTAGCTGGAAAAAGGCTTTGGAAAAATCCCATCTTCATGAAAATACGTTTTATGGACAAATAAGGTGTTCTGAAACTAAATTCTATCACTAACCAAAGTATGACCTCCCAATTCAGTGAACAGTTAGACAATAATATGAAGAAAGCTCTTGAGACAAATTTTTAGTACTGTGCAATTCCTATACCAATAAGGACTAGCAATTAGATCGCACGAAGACATCATCTCAAATGTTTTCAGTTGTTGGAACTCCGGAAGAATGATGTACCTGAGTTTAAAGATTGCTTAGGGCGTTCGGGGTGTAAATGGATGTTCCATGATACTAAAAAAGAGATTATTGATCTACTAGGAAAGTATGTGTTGAGAAAGTTTATTGGCTTCAATCAAGAAGACTGAACATTTTTATGTTATGGTTAATGAAACAAGTGATTCTTCAGTTCATGAACAAGTGTCATTTTGTGTTCATACTGTCAATGATTCCTTAATCATCAATGAAGTCTATTGGCTTGTATGAGACTCTCTTTAGTGCACTCTGTTTAGTATTTTAAAAGATGTTTTTGCTCATCTTGATTTGTCAGTGGATAACTTTGGAGGACAGTACTATGATGGTGCCTCGAATATGAGAGGTAAGTTCAAAGGACTAAAAAAGTTATTTTTGGATATACAACCAAAAGCATGATATATGCACTGCACTGCTCACAGGTTAGACCTGGCAGTTGTAGACAGTCTCCAACATCTTTCATCTATGAGGGATATTATGGCTTTAGCCAAGGATGTAATAAATACCATAGCGAATCCAACAAAATGATGTTACTTTTCAGAAGCATATGATGTGAGAGCGCCATCAACCAAGCTAGTCTGTGACCCCTTTGGCCAACTCAATGGACTATGCGAGCTTCTAGTGTCTTGAATATTGAAAAACTTTGAAGAACTTTTAGAGTTTTTTGAAACATTTTCTGCAGAGGACAAAACAGAGGCAGGTTGAAAATGTGCAGTCTACCTTGAGTCAACATTACAATTAAAGACTTACTTCTTTTTACGTCTTTATTGCCATGCAATGAACCCAGTAGAGGATGTCAATGAAAAAATTCAATGCCTTCATCTAAGTGTTGCTGATCTGGAAAAAATATGAGGGCTTGATTTGTATACTGAATGGAAGGTGTGATAGTTCTGAACACTTTTGGGAATTGTGTTTAAAAGAAAAACCTTCACAAGTTGATGATCCTTCGCTTCCTAGGAATCAAAGTATACCCAAGAAGTATGAAAACAACAAAGCCAGCGCACCATACACTTTCAAAACCCAAAAGGAATATTGCAAAGCTGTTACAATGAAGTATGTGAAATGGTGCAATCTTGCATTACAGAGCGGTTTGCTTCAACTGGACTCTCACAGGTCATTGCAGATGGGTTGGAAAAGTGTGCTTGCTTTTAGTAAACAGAGGTGAAACAAATTTGGAAAAATCAACTGAGTTTTTCAAAAATGACCTAGACATTCAGAGGCAGCACTTACTCTTGAATATGTTATGTGATATCACTAATTAAAAACAACTGGTCTTAAAAAATGTGCTTGATGTAAGAAAGTACATTACACAAGAGCCTGCAGTTGTAGAAATGTTATGTGAAGTGGTGAAGTGAATTAAGATTCTCCAAGTAGTTCCAATCACGACAGCAAAATCAGAATGGTCATTTAACACTCTTAAATGTCTGAAGTCATATCTCTAATCAACAAAGGGACAGAATCGATTGGACAATTTGGCTATTCTTCATGCCCACCAAGATGTTATGGATGAATTGGGTATTTCACCAGTCACCAACAACTTTGTATTTAGTAATCCAGTCAGATGGTTGACATTTACACCTTTATAAAGACACTCTAGCCCTAATAATGGCATTTAGAGCAATATTAAAAATCTTTATAAAATAGAGAATTAAATACATACACAATGTTAAATTTTTAGTATCTAAATATTAGTACTAGTTTAGTACTGTATTACTATATAACTACAATACTGTATTGATTATTTTCAAATACCTTAATTTTTTTTGGGTTGTAACACTCAATTAAAGACCACTTTTTACATACTTTTTGACTGAAAGTATTAGGCATACTTTATTAAAGCATTAACTTTGAAATATTGTTTTTATGTAATGAACCCTGAACCTTATTCAAAGTAAGCTTACATTAGCTATTTTACTTATTAATAAAAGTGCTACTACTGTGTGACAGCAATATTTTATGTTTTATTCTCTTAATGATAGTTTAGGATTCATTTAATATAATTTCAGTCTTTTCAGAGCTACACTCCTGGAAATGGAAAAAAGAACGCATTGACACCGGTGTGTCAGACCCACCATACTTGCTCCGGACACTGCGAGAGGGCTGTATAAGCAATGATCACACGCACGGCACAGCGGACACACCAGGAACCGCGGTGTTGGCCGTCGAATGGCGCTAGCTGCGCAGCATTTGTGCACCGCCGCCGTCAGTGTCAGCCAGTTTGCCGTGGCATACGGAGCTCCATCGCAGTCTTTAACACTGGTAGCATGCCGCGACAGCGTGGACGTGAACCGTATGTGCAGTTGACGGACTTTGAGCGAGGGCGTATAGTGGGCATGCGGGAGGCCGGGTGGACGTACCGCCGAATTGCTCAACACGTGGGGCGTGAGGTCTCCACAGTACATCGATGTTGTCGCCAGTGGTCGGCGGAAGGTGCACGTGCCCGTCGACCTGGGACCGGACCGCAGCGACGCACGGATGCACGCCAAGACCGTAGGATCCTACGCAGTGCCGTAGGGGACCGCACCGCCACTTCCCAGGATATTAGGGACACTGTTGCTCCTGGGGTATCGGCGAGAACCATTCGCAACCGTCTCCATGAAGCTGGGCTACGGTCCCGCACACCGTTAGGCCGTCTTCCGCTCACGCCCCAACATCGTGCAGCCCGCCTCCAGTGGTGTCGCGACAGGCGTGAATGGTGGGACGAATGGAGACGTGTCGTCTTCAGCGATGAGAGTCGCTTCTGCCTTGGTGCCAATGATGGTCGTATGCGTGTTTGGCGCCGTGCAGGTGAGCGCCACAATCAGGACTGCATACGACCGAGGCACACAGGGCCAACACCCGGCATCATGGTGTGGGGAGCGATCTCCTACACTGGCCGTACGCCACTGGTGTTCGTCGAGGGGACACTGAATAATGCACGGTACATCCAAACCGTCATCGAACCCATCGTTCTACCATTCCTAGACCGGCAAGGGAACTTGCTGTTCCAACAGGACAATGCACGTCCGCATGTGTCCCGTGCCACCCAACGTGCTCTAGAAGGTGTAAGTCAACTACCCTGGCCAGCAAGATCTCCGGATCTGTCCCCCATTGAGCATGTTTGGGACTGGATGAAGCATCGTCTCACGCGGTCTGCACGTCCAGCACGAACGCTGGTCCAACTGAGGCGCCAGGTGGAAATGGCATGGCAAGCCGTTCCACAGGACTACATCCAGCATCTCTACGATCGTCTCCATGGGAGAATAGCAGCCTGCATTCCTGCGAAAGGTGGATATACACTGTACTAGTGCCGACATTGTGCATGCTCTGTTGCCTGTGTCTATGTGCCTGTGGTTCTGTCAGTGTGATCATGTGATGTATCTGACTCCAGGAATGTGTCAATAAAGTTTCCCCTTCCTGGGTCAATGAATTCACGGTGTTCTTATTTCAATTTCCAGGAGTGTATATATTCACTGCTCTGTAATAGTCTGTTAGCATGATTATCACTGTAAATTAAATTAGCTTTTTATGGAAATACCGCTGGCACTCATTGCCAATTAGCACAAGCACCAGGGATCATTGTATTTTGGCTCAACTTTAAAAACGGGTGTGCAAGAAAGAACTATTGATGTAAATCTAATTAATCAAATCACTTTCACCATAAGCTAAATACAAGATTAAATCCTTAGTGATGGAAAATAGTTTTAACGATTCAGTTTGATTCTGCAGTAATACATCTGCAGAGAAACTATGTAGAGACAGCATTTGTTCTGTATCAGCTGTGAGAGGGCACAGTGCTTTGCCTGCAGTCATAGTTACTCCAGAAATATTCAGCACCGAGCAGGTGCAGGCACTGAGAGTGGCTAGTGGGTGAGAAGCTTTCTGTAGCTCCTTTCATAAATTTTTCACTTTTTTTTTAAACCTGCAGGGAGCTCACAGCTCTTTAGTGGGTTCGTGCTTGGCTTCCACAGGGCCCCAGCCTTTGCAGCATATTTTCCCTTCTGTGCTGCATATCTATCCCCTTGCTCTTAATTTTACCCTCCCTTGGGGAACGTGTTTGGGGTATATTTTGGAATTTGTTCCACATTTTCCGTGGCTCACATTGGATCAGTCTCACCACTGTGTTTTCATTCCTCTTTCTTTCTTCATTCACCTTCACCTGTCCTCCTTCCACTTCAGCATTCAAGGTTCCTCTTTTTTTTCTTCCTCCCTGTGTACTCCTGTAGGCTGGCCCATGCATCTGATGCATAGCAGGTAACAGGGTAACGTGTATTTCCCAGACTTGGGTCTACAGGTTGGGTTCACACATACCCCTCCATTGTGTAGGCAAGGCCCAGGGAGGGGTGATTGCCTGAGCAGCTACCTTCCCAAATTGCCGACTGGTCCCTCCATCAGGTGTGACCTGAGGCATAAACAGTCACCTAAGGCAGGTGCGCTGCCTTGAGAAGGGGGGCCCCCAGTTGGAAGCAGTGCATCATCAGAGATGCTGGCAATCATGGAGGATTTTATTGCAATAAGACAATCATCTACAAAGCCTAAGTGGAATGATCTAACGATTCAAAGACCATCCCAGTTGCACCACAGTTCCTCATGGTTTCACTTACTGTAGACGGTGAGTCCTTTGCATTGGTAAATCCATTTATTATTTAGAAAGGTGTTAATGCAAATGCTTGCTCTGTGAAGTCCTGCTCTCTTTTATGGAGTGGCACTTTCCTCTTGGAGACTATTTCTGATTCTCAAGCACAAAAACTGCTTGCCTCTTCACTTCTCCTCAGCCATCCTGTTAGTTTCAAGCTGCTCTGAATTCTGAATTCTTTCCGTGGTGTTATTTACACTAGGCTGCTTGACAGTGTGTCGGAGGCTGAAATCCAAACATACCTGCCTGATCAGGGTGTCACTGCCATCCAATCATCCAATGGATGATGAAAAGGATAGATGCCTCCATAGTGCTCCCCCGCCCCCCCCCCCCCCCCCCTCCCCACACACACACTTTTTCTCACCTTTATCACAGTCCAACCATACATTCCGAACTCTATACGCTGCTACCAGTGTCATAGTTTCAACCACACTAGCAGTTCTTTTTGGCATCCGGCCAAATGTTCAACTTGTCATACTAATGTGCACAAGGGTGATTGTCCACCTCCTTCAGCCTGCTGCATTATCTGCAATGCCATATGTGCTGCCTCCTTGCAGAATTGTCCCATCCTCCCAGAATTGTCCCATGTACCTCAATAAGGAGGCGATTCAGGAGGTCTGGGTGAAGGAAAAGTGTCTTACGTGGTTGCTCGCAAGTTGTTGGCAAGTCAGAAACCCTGTATGCTACCATATGGCACCTACAGTACTGTTCTAGCTACAGCTCACTCCACAGAAGTAGTGGCCAAGCAGACATGCAAATTCAAATTTAGCACCATGGTTGTGAAATCGCCCAGTGGTATGGTAGGGTATCCATCTAATCCTTCAAATGTGCAATGCATCATCAAATGTTCACCTCATGGGACAAATACCGCAGCTATACAACCGGCAGCATGGAAAGGACAGAAGGAGTACTCTTGATGTGTTCCTATGTTGCTCCAGCTACCCAACATTCACGTCTTTGTCTGGTAACCAGAAAGATTCAAAGAAGTGAAACAAAGGCAAGCAGTCTTTCCTTCACTGACTCGAAGATCGTCTTTGACGGTGTTGCCACATGATATCCTCGTCAGTCCGATATCTGTGTCACTGGTGCACAACACCAGCCATTTTGTTGCACTGTACTCTACAGGCCAAGAGCAGAAAAATGCCGATGCTCCTGCAGACCTAGTGGATTGGGATCCTCCTGCCTTTATGTCCTGAAGCAGAGTGTCTCTGAAGGCTGGCACTTGGCAACTGCCGAGGTGATACCCCATCATATTTTTCTCATCATGAGTATCCTCCAAGGCGTTTCTTCACAGACTGTTTTGACCTTCCCCCCCAAGGTCGGCATTCCATCTCATGGGGGAGCCATGCTGCTCATACAGGATGACATTCATAGTCAACCTATCTCCCTGACTTTCTGCCTACAAGCTGCTGCAGTTCGCCTTTTCCTTCCTTACTTCAAGTTCTCCCTTTGTACAGTTCACATCCCTCCACCATTTGATATCAACAGGGCAGACTTCCTCTAGCTTATTAGGCAGCTACCTCTCTCCTTTCTGCTGCTCAGTGACTTTAATGCACACCGTCTCCTTTTGGGTTCTGCCAGAACTTGTCTGAGAGATGGCTGACCTTCTCAATCACCGTAATCTCTTCTGACTTAATACAGGAGCACCCATCTTTCTTTCAAAATCCACACACTCCTATTTCCATTTCAATACACTCTTCTGTGCTGCCCAGCTTGCCCATCTTCTCGAGTGATACATTCTCTCTTACGCATACTTGAGTGACCATTTCCCATGTGCTACATGTTTACTGACTCCTCCCCATCTATGTGAACACCCAAATGATAGCTTACTAAGACTGACTGGAGGCTTTACTCCTTCATGGCAACCTTCGACAAACATCATTTCCCCTATTTATGATGACCAGGTGCAATATCTTAAAGATGTTATCCCACCCTGCAGAATGTTACATACATCGCACTTTCTCTTTACCGTGGCATGTCCCAATCTCTTGATGAACTGAATCATGCTCAGATGCAATTTGCGCATGGGGACATGCTCTCCACATTTTTAACCATCATCCTATGATAGTAAACTGCATATATTTTAAAAAGATGCATGGTCAGTGTCCTTGCATTCCTCAGGATAGCAAAGAAGCTAGCTGGATTCATTCACTAAGTCTTTTAATAGTTCCACTCCATCTTCTGTAATGTGAGACAACCTCCAATGGCTCTCTGGGATCAACATCCATTGACCAATTCCTGGTCTGACAGTAGCAGACGATGTTATCATGGATCCTACTGCTATCTCCAACACTTTGGGCTGCCATTTTGTGAAGATTTTGAACTCCTCTCAATATCAGCCTGCATTCCTCCATCAGAAAGGATTTGGAGGTGGCTCAAGCGATACCCTTCTCTTCTCAGCATCGTGAGTGATACAATGCTGCCTATGCGGGAGCTAAATCATGCTCTCAGTTCAAAACATGTTATGTTGAATTTTTACTTTTTTGCATTTTAAAAATCTACATAGTTTCCACTTTCAATTCATACATAGTTTCTTCAGTTCAGAAGACTAAAATGATTTTTAAAATATTTTTGAATTTTCTTTTGCATGGGTGTGACCCACTGTGATGCTGTTGAACTGCTGTCAAATCTTGTACTAATGAATGTAAAAGCATATGAGAGAGGAAATGTGTTCTGGCCAACCTGTAATAGTTCAGTGTGTATCACTCGCTCGATCATCATCTTTTTTTATGTTTATTTACTCTTTTGTAACCCTGAAAATATTCATTGTGAATTCTGTTCATTGAAGTCTCTCTTTTATTGATGGATAATCATGGGTGAACCTAAAGTGGCTAGAAATCCTCTGAAGGCTTTTAAGAAAATAAGAAATGTAGGAAAGCCAATGGTAGATGTTATTACCATAAACAATAAATATGATAACGAAGTGTGTGAACCTAACTATCTTGCTTCAACTGCCCATTGCAGTGAAAGTGGAAAAGTAAGTACTTGGAAGAGGAAGCTAGGTTCAGTTAGTGAAAAGTATGAATATTTTAGGGGAAAATCAGATGTGACTGAAAGATTTGATATGTCAGTTCTCAACTTAATTTTTGCAAACTGTGTAAGATGTACTCAGTGTAGTGAAGTTGGTCTGGAAAACATTGTAAAAAAATCATGTAGGACTTGCCAGTGAAATGGAATTGAAGTGTGGTAAGTGATCATACATGACAACTTTCTGGAACAGTGTTTCAATAGCTCAAAATTACGAAAATGGTAGCAAAATCTATGAATGCAACATTAATGTGTCTATGCCTTGCATACAATCCATAGGGTGCTACAGTCAGTGCAGTTTCCTGAGGCACAATGAGTCTTCCAAATAGCACTTAGCAGTAATATCTAAAAATTGTAGATGTCCTCAAAAAACAAAGGTACACATGAAATAATTTCGCAGCTAACTATAGTGGCAGTAGTGGAGGAATGGAAGTGGCATGTGTTGCTAGCATATTTCAATGTTTTGTTGCGTGTGGTAAAGTGTGATATGTGAATTAATTTGGTGGCAGTGATTCTAAAAGTTTCAGACATCTTCAAGGACTGAACTGGTACACCAATGATGTAGTGTGGAAATTTGTGTGTATTGGACACATACAGAAACGAATGGGATCAAGACTTTGGTGACTGAAAGCTTCATACAAAAAAACAAAACCTCAGTGATGGCGAAGGATCAGATGGGAAGGGAAGGTTAACTGGCAGTGTAACTGACAAAATACAAAACTATTATGTATTTGCTATTAGGCAAAGTACACACAATGTTGAAGTGGAGATGGCTGTTTGGGTTTTTTTCAACCAATGAAAGTCCCCATCAAAGGAGAAAACAGCTGGTGCAACTACAACCAGGGATTGCTAACTGGTGATGTGCACACCTATAAACATAGTCTGCCTGATATTGTAAAGGGGTGATATAACCTGTTTTCAGAGACTTAGCGGCACCATAACTGTGGAAAAAGTATGCTCACAGAAAAACTCAAAACCCCAATAAAAGTATAAATTAAACTGTGTTTTGGTGCCACATGGTGATCACAAACTCGTAACAGACTCAGCATCAAAATATGAAATAATTAAAGTGTTGCAAGAGGATAGAAACGTTCTGTTAGCGAGAATCAGTGAGCTAGAACAAGAACTAATCAAATATGTAAGCAGTGAAAAGTGGTGTACCGTAAAAAGCGCGTCGAACACACACAATTTAAAATCGCAACTAAAAATGCACTCATGTTATAATGTATCTACAATGCCAATGGTATCCAGAAACAGTGCGTCTAAACAAGTGCAGCTTCAGATAAAGAAACTGTTCTGATGTCAGCTGGTAAAGAGCCAATGCAATGTGTAAGTGTAACTGAAGTCAGTGTTTACACGGCAATCAGCGAAAACGAAACTGTAATGATCGATTCCAATAGTGTTCCAGAAGATAAAGCACCTGAACATATGAAACAAAGTTAAGAGTTAAGGAATGCATTACAGAATCTGAAAGTTTTATTAGTGAGTGACGGCCAAGACAGATACTGCAGAAACATTCTGGAGACAAAACTAGACACAAAATATGACATTCAAAGTTTTATTGAACCAAATGCTCCTATCCGTGAAGTTTTTAATCGAATTGACAAATTAGCAGAAGACTTGAACGCAAGTGATACTCTTACATTAATGGCAGGGTTGTACGATACTGGAGACTCCTACAACAACGTGTGTTATCAAGTGTTCTCCAACTCAGTAACAAGACAAACATCATTTTGCATCCAGTTCCCAAAAGATTTGACAAAGAACATATAACCGAAAAAATTGACATGTTTAATCATCATTTAGTTCAAACAGTGAACTGCTCAAAATTTTGCAACAAAAGTAGAATATCCATAAACTTTGAAATGGAATGACTGTCTCGTGATAAATTCACACGTCACAGATTCCACTTGAACAGACAGGGGAAGGAGCAAGTATGCAATAGACTGTCTATGTTAATTAAAATTAACAATCGTACAAACCAGATGCATGTATCCCTGAATCAACCAGTCTACCCGAAGAAATCAATGTTTCACCAAAATAAATACAATGTGAAAACCAGTGCAGTAGAAGTGCCTAAAATGAAACAAATGCTACTTGACAAGTGGATTACCATTAGAAGCACCACAGTACATGAAAGGCAGGGCCCAGAATCCAGGGAACTAGCTAGCAAGAAGACACCACCCACACCTCAAATCAAGGAGGATTTTTTACAGCTAACAATAGTAGATGTAAAAAAGAGGTAAGTGGTCTAGCAAGACACAATATAGTCCCTGTTTCACACTTTAAATTGTTCCATCAGAATGTTCAGTCTCTTTCCAATAAAATGAATGAAATACATATCTTGTTAAATGATATGAGTGATATTTCTGTTTTATGCTTTACTGAGCACTGGCTAAATAAAGACATGATAGAACTAGCACACCTACCTCAGTTTAAATTAGCTGCCACATTTTGTAGAGAAGTACGCAGGCATGGTGGTAGCTGCATATATGTTCGAGAAGATATAGACTTCACTAACGCAACCAAATTTGACAACTTATCTAAAGAAAGAGACATAGAACTCTCTATAGTAGAACTGCCAACTAGCAATTCTGTAATCATCTGTGTATATAGGTCACCAGATGGTAATAAAAAAGTTTTTTATAATAATATGGAAGAGCTGTTAGAGGACTTCAACACTGTTAAAAAATATTATCATTTTTGGAGATTTCAATGTTGTAAATTTAAAGAAGAAATCAATGACATACTGAAGTCCTTTAACCTAAAACCAACTATAACCAACCCAACTCGTATTACCACTACTTCTGCAACAACCATAGATCAGGTGTTTGTAAATACAGATAAATATTTCTGCAACACACAGACTGCAAACACTGGTTTTAGTGATCACAATGCCCAAATACTAACAATCTCTATTCCAGGAAACATGAAAGCCCAGAAAACTAGAGCTATTGTGAGGAAGTTTAATAATGAAAACATAGATTACTTTTGTTCTCTCTTGAGAAGAGAAATATGGACTGATGTTTACAGTTCAAACAACACAAATGACAAGTTTGATAAATCTATGGCCACATACAAATATTTGTTTGAAATAGCCTTTCCTAAACAAACGTCACTTATAAATTCTGTGTACAAACCAAATAAAGGGTTCACAACAGGAATAAAAATATCATACCAGAACAAAAGGAACTTATATCAATACTCATACCAAACCACAAATCCTGTATTTATCAATTACTTTGAACAATATAAACAAATACTTAGACAGGTTATGACAAAAACAAAGAAAATTGAAAACAACAAACAAATAAAAAATTCCAGGAATAAGACTAAAGACACCTGGAGTATCATAAAAAGAGAAACAGGTACTACATCATTAGCACCCAAAAATATAGAATGTCATGAAAACAACAATAAAATAATCAACCCCACAGTAGTGGCTAATAAATTTAACAACTACTTTTATAATGTAGCACACCACCTGATTACCAAACAATACAACTCACAATCAGACAGCAATACACTCCAGTTAGATACAAAAATTCTTACAAGAACCCTATTCATGTCTCCAACAAAATCTGAGGAATTATCTGTCATCATAAAAAGGTTACCCAATAAGTATTCAGCAGGTACTGCTGAAACATCAGGTAATATCATCAAAGCAAGTGTAACATCTATCATAAAACCATTAACGGATATTTTCAATTCATCATTTGTGAGTGGTGTATTCCTGAAAAATCTGAAAATGGCAAAAGTGACACCACTGAACAAGAAAGGGGACAAACATGAAGCTGCAAACTATAGACCTGTATCAGTATTGTCAGGCTTTGGTAAAATTCTTGAAAAACTATTTCTTAGAAGTCTGACAGCCTTTTTAAATAAAGAAAACATAATAAGTGATGCACAACACGGATTCTGAACTGGAAGATCAACACAGTCAGCTATTTATACCTTCTTAAATGAAATTCTAATTGCAGTAGATAATAAGCAACATGTGTCTGGCATATTTCTTGACCTTAGTAAAGCCTTCGATGTAATTGATCATAATACTCTGTTGCAGAAGCTAGGTAACTATGGAATACGAGGCCTGCCAAACAAGTGGATACATTCCTACCTTCATGACCGTCAACAGATCACTCAGATAAAATACAAAGACATAAAAACACAAAAAAATTGTAATTTTTACAGTAATGCACAAAACTATACATATGGAGTTCCTTAAGGATCAGTCCTTGGGCCAATTCTTTTCATTCTTTATGTTAATGATTTGTCAGAAATATAACTAAAGGGACAACAGTACTTTTTGCAGATGACACAAATATCCTAATCAAATAATGTGACGAGGAAAGCCTACAAAAAACAGCTACAGGTATAATACAAAATTTGACACAATGGTTCAGAACAAACAAGCTAATAATAAATAATGAAAAAACAGTGACAGTCAATTTCCGCAATTCTCAGAAACTACATCCTGCAAGACCAATTTTTAAAATCGATGGAAAAATTGTATCATCGGTGAGTGATACAAAATTTTTAGGTATACATATTCAGCAAAACCTAAAATGGGAGACACATCTTAACCATGTAAATAAAAAGCAAAACACACTTGCGTACGCAGTAAGAATCCTTACACAAAATACAAGCTGTGCATCTGTGATCACAATGTACCATGGCAGTATTCAGTCACTGCTGATGTACAGCATTATCTTTTGGGGGAACTCCGTGGGTACAAACAAAACATTTAGGCTACAGAAAAAGATCGTTAGAATAATAAGCCATGCTAAGTACAGAGGCTCCTGTAGACCAATATTTAAAAATCTCAATATATTGCCTCTTCCTTGCTTATATATGTATGAAATATTAAATTTCACAAAAGGAAGTATTTTAAAAGATGGAAATATCTTCAAGTATAACAGTGATTACCACCCTCGTGATACTAGGTGGAAGCATTACTTTCATGTCAATACAGGAAGTACAAACATTTGTGAGAGAGGAGTGTATCATACTGGCATACTGTTGTACAATCACATGCCATCCGATTTGCAACAGATGCAAAATTTACAAAAGTTTAAAGTGAAACAGAAAGAGTACTTGCTTGACCACTACTTGACCACTGCTTCTATTCTGTTTCCGAGTTTTTAGAGTATCAGAAAAGTGTAGTGTAACTGCTCAAATAGTCTATCATTTTATTTAATTATATTGAATTTGTCATCAATATTCAACATGTATTGAATAATTTTAAATTATTTTTCCTTTCAAAATAACAATGTGTATGATGTTGTATATACTGTACCAACCTGACTTGTCCTACATCGTTCATGCAAAATATGTACCTAAACATGATTTACAGGACCAATAAGGAAATACAAATACAAATGCATAGCCAAGAATTCACAAGACTGTATTTGTGAGAAAAGGAAACAGTTCACTTTGGTGTGTGTGATGCTGTTGCTACTTTCAATGATGGCAACATTGTAAGGTGCAAAGTATTTCAAAACATAGGAATGAAGGTAGGTTTCAACATGGTATGAATGATGCTTGCCTTAGGTATGTTACATCTTCAGGCTACTGACAGGAAATAGCCTAAAAAAAACAAGCAAGAGAACAGAGAGAAAGCTGCTAGAGGAGTTTGTAGAAGAAAAGGTAATCCATCTTATGAATCTGGAATGCACTAAAAAGGTGATCCAAACTTTGTTGCTCAATTCCTAAAAGTTTTATTTTTTCATATACGTTCCATGTTTTCTCAAGATCTGCCAAGCCATTTTGCTTCAGATCTTCAGGAAATGAAGTACAGTCCCTTCCACATAACTTAACACAGTCTCTTTCCAGAAACCTTTATATTTCTTTATAAACAAAAAATGGCAAAAAAGTAGAGAAATTTCATTCAAATGGAAGAAATTAATCTCTAACAACTGAACTGAAACTTTTAAAAATTACTCTGTTAAGCCGTAGCCAATACTCCAATAGATAACCTACAAAAATTTCAACTTGCTAGGTCAAATACTTTCTGATTAACCATGTTAAATAAGTGCTGTTTTAACGTTGTAAAGATAGCACTTTCCAGAGACCCTTAACCCTGTTAAGACATTGATAACTCAGCTGACTCCCGTATTCATTAGTGGTAGCAAAACCTGCAAACATTGAAATGAAAATGTACAGTGGTATCCGAAATAGAAAAGTATGAGGGTTACTCCAAAAGAAATGCACAACATTTTCATAAAAATACAATTTTCATTCTGCATGTGTGAAAGTTTTACAGTGTGTAGATACATCCTTCCCACTTGATTCCAAACTTAGTTCAACCTGTTCCCGTGAGTGGTGCCGTCACAGCAGGTCTTCTAGATGGCTGCTACACTTGATGTTCGTCAGAAGCAACATACTGTCATAGAATTCTTGTGCTGTGAAAACGAGACAGTGGGAAACATCCACAAGAGGTTGAAAAAGGTGTATGGAGATGCTGCTGTCGATCGCAGTACAGTTAGTCAATGGGCAAGCAGGTTACATGATGAAAGCAGGCACGGCAGTATTTAGGATTGTCCCTGCAGTGGCAGGCCTCATACTGCACACTCTCAAGACAATGTGCAGAGAGTTAACGAAATGGTGACTGCTGACAGATGCATCACAGTGAACGAATTGTCACGCTACCTTGGGATAGAGGAAGGAAGTGTTTGCAGAATACTGAAAGTGTTGGCGTTAAAAAAGGTTTGAGCTAGGTGGGTTCCCAGGATGTTGACAGTGGCTCACAAAGAGACAATAAAAAGGTATGCAGAGAACTTTTGGAACAGTACAAGAATAGTGGAGATGAATTTTTTGGAAGAATTGTGATGGGTGATGAAATATGGCCCTGTCATTTTTCATCAGAGATGAAGAGGCAATCAATGGAGGGGCATCATGCAAATTCAACAAAGGAGGGGGGAGGGGGGGGGGGGGGAATTCAAAACCTCACCTTCTGCTGGAAAAGTTATGGCTATGGTGTTTTTCGATTCTGAAAGACTCTTGCCTGTGGGCATCATCCCAAGTGGAACCACCATAAATTCTGATGCATATGTAATGACACTGAAGAAACTTCAAGCTCGACAGAGTCGTGTTTGACCACATGGCAAAAGCAGGCTGTTTTGCTGTTGCATGACAATGCACGGCCACATGTTAGTCAAAGAACCATGGAAGATCACAAAACTCGGATGGATAACACTGAACACCCTCCTTACAGTCTGACCTGGCTCCATGTGACTGTCATCTCTTTGAGAAACTGAAAGACTCTCTTCATGGAACAATGTTTGATGATGATGATGATGATGATGATGATGGTGATGATTTCCTTGTGCCTTGTGCACACCGCCAAACAGTGGAGCCAACAGGTTGGTCCAGAATTTTACCATGTGGGTATACAGGCGCTGATTCCAAGATGGCATAAGGCAGTTGAGAGGAGTGGAAATTATGTGGAGAAATGAAAATATTGTTCCTAAAGGATGTATCTACACACTGTAAAACTTTCAAACATGTAGAATATAAGATGGGTTTTAAAAAAAAAATAGTGTGCCTTTCTTTTGGAGTGACCCTCATACATAATTCAAGCATTTAACACTGTGATTAGGAAGAACCAGAATTTCATACAAAAATGAATTTAAATTCAGTCTGCTATTAAATTGCTGTGGTTGGCAGCAGTCAAAATCATGAACCTTTACCAATATCTATCCAGTTTTATTAAAAATGAAACTCCTCCAGCTGTGTTTAAGATTTTATATTTATTGGGCTACTAGTTTCGACATTGCACCAACGCTATCTTCAGGCAGTATATAACAGCAGCATGCATAAAACTAACAATGTCAGACATCAGTAGTGTGAGCTAGTGTACAAAATAAATATATTATAAACATATTATAAATATGATGAATTCATTAAAAGTAGTTACATTTTGTTCATAAATAAGTGAATAGTCAATATATTTAAACTAGTAATTTTATACAAGAACGGGTTTATATGGATAGGTGAAATAATTGAGTATTATGGTGTAGTGATGATATGAATGTTAGACTTTGGTCATCCAAGTAAGTGGGTGACAAGGCATTTCAATGATTGTTGTTAACTTATGTCAACTCTTGACTGGATTACGTATAACAATATGAGAGTTATACTTTGCGTACTTTACGCTGTACTCTTCTTCAGTAATTAGTTATTAGAGGAACTAAAAGTATTTTAGATATGTGACGAGCTGCTTTGATTGACAACACCCTGTTTACTTCTATTTGGAGCATTGTTATGTACTTCATTGTTCTTTTACATTAGATTACCTTAGACCTGGGTCATGGCCTTAGTGAGGCACCGACATTGAAACGGTACGTTTTGGTGGCATGTTAGCTTATGTTTCTCTTGTTGGAATGAGTAGATTAATTAATTGACTCATATGCATTTATTTTACACCACTGAATACCTTTTAATATATTAACTGGGTTCCAAACCATTCTTCCAGTTCCTCCTCACTTGTGTTTCATATTGTTATGAATGATGATGTTTCAGTAACCTGTTCCACTTTGTTACTTTATAGTGATGATGATACAGTGTTATGCAAACTTAAATCCTTTCCACCTTTCCCACTATTCACTATTTATAAACAGTGGAATCAAACCCAGAATGAGATTTTCACTCTGCAGTGGAGTGTGCGCTGATATGAAATTTCCTGGCAGATTAAAGCTGTGTGCCGGACCAAGACTCGAACTCGGGACGTTTGCCTTCTGCGGACAAGTGCAAGAGCACTTGCCTGCGAAAGGCAAAGGTCCCGATTTCAAGTCTCGGTCCAGCACACAGCTTTAATCTGTCAAGAAGTTTCAATGGAATCATACCTTACATATGTCAGATTGACAATGCGTATTTTCCTTCCTGTTAGTTAAACTATGCACACAAAGAAGAGTTTTAGGGTATTCTTATTTGCTTTTAACACAATTTTAGTACTGTTTTATGCCTATATTATTCTCTCTAAGAGTAATGGCACGTCACCCAGACTTACATACACCCCCATTTTTATTCTAATGTCTGGTATTGATCTGTAACAGAAATAACTGTGCATATTCAACATCATTTGTACCATAAAAATTGTTAATGTCAAGGTAAATTGCATCTTAGTGAAAATGAATTAAATGTAACTACTTTTAATGAATTCATCCTGTATATAATACATTTATAATAAATTATTATTTTGTACACTAGCTCAGAGACTACATGTATGGTGTTGTTACATAGGGCCTTAAGATGATGTTGATGCAACACTGAAGCTAGTAGCCAATATAAAGTCTTACGTACAGCTGGAGGAATTTCATTTTTAATAAAAATTATACCAGCTGTGCCCCACCTTCATCCAGTTTAAATATGGATGTACGAAGAATATCTGAACTACTGGGCTGAGCAACAAGCCAATGTGACAAACCACTGCCACCTATGTTAGAGGCAGCCACAGGTGGAGTATACAGCCTTGATTACTGATTAGCTCCATGTGAGCAAATACGTACCCATCTGATGATCAGTAATAGCCAGGAACCTCTCTCTCCACTCCCCGTGCCCTCCCCCCCTTCTCCCTCACTCTCTCTCTCTCTCTCTCTCTCTCTCTCTCTCTCTCTCTGTGGTTTTCTTTTTCTTCCGGGTTGCGGTGATGGGGGGGGGGGGGGGGCGCGAGGAGGGAGGGAATGTCTCTGGACAGGTGCCTGCATCTCAGCAGAGTGCTGCCCCCTCCCCCAGAAATGCCATTGACTCAGTTATCTGCTAATTAAAATTCCACTAATTGAGCCTCTGTAGACAGGAAACTATTGACTGTATGGGTACCCAACATTATAGGAATAACGTTGAGACTGAGCACTGCAGGGTTTGTGTTGCTGGTTGTGTATCGTGACGTGCGTTATTTCTCTTACACAAAATTTTTGTTGTACAATCAACCATTTTTCATGGGGATCCCCTCAGGTAGCGGAAGTTTAATTATAACCACCATATACAATGTAAAAATGTAGAGTCTCAACCTACTTCCAGGGTGCAAGCACGAAATTGCTTCTACATATGTCGATGGCTGTCCATGAGTGGTAATTCCCTGCATCATCCTTACTGAGAAGTACTCAATGTAGTAACAATTTTGTTCTTAACTCAACCAGCCATGATTTTGGTAAAATTCATTGGTGTTGTATAGAGTCGAGTGTTTTGCTGGAGTCAAGGAATACTGTATCCACGTCAGTGCCTCAAACTCTGGCTTTTTGTGTGAAAAAAGCAAAGTTTTATTTTTTTGTGATTGCTGTTTTTGCAGTCCATACCAGTTAGAACCTAGGACATAATTCTGGTTGATACACTTCATTGTGTTTGATTTCAGAATACAGGGTATTTCAAGAAGTACCAACTGAGTAAAAAAAAAAAAAAAAATCACAGCTATTATGTTATTTGAGATGTGTCCATGAATAACACACTGTAGGAAAAATAAAACTCTTGAGTTTTGCATGGCTCCCACTAGGTAGCAGCACTGTGCATCCACTTAAGTTCTAGTAAAAATGGTGTTCAGTGGCAGTATGTAATAACTGTTTAGCATGGCTTTCATACTAGGTATGGTGTGGATCCTCCTACAGCACAGAGCATTAGATGATGGCATGAACAATTCTGAGAAACAGGTTGTTTGTGCAAAGGCGAATCCCTGGGCCAGCCCCAAGTGTCTGACATGGCCATTGAATGCATCTGCCACAGTTTCACAAAGAGTCGGCAAAAATGTGTTCATCATGTAGCTCGACAGTTCAACATGCCCTCAATGTCCATCTGGCTTGTGTTGCGAGGACGCTTACACATGAAACAGTACAAAATTCAGCTACTGCAAGCTCTTTGTGAAGGCGAAAACAAAAACATTCTGTAATTTCATTCTTGGGAAGCTGGAGGATGATAGTTTCCTTCCATGTCTAGTGTTCAGTGATGGGGCAACATTTAATGTAAATGGGAAGGTTAACCATCGTTATGGGAGAATATCAGGTATGGAATGAAAAGGTGTCTGGTCCAGTTTTCTTTGCTGAGAACACTGTTACAGGTAGCACATATCTCGATATGCTTCAGATATTTTTTTTTTCTTTTTTTCCCACTGTTGGAGACTGGTTTACATGGCTTCATTTACCTACAGGATGGGGCTTCACCATGCTGGCAACTGGAACGGGGGGAATTTTTCAATCAAAGGATTATTCAATGATGGATTGGTTGCACTGGACCAAATGATTCAGCCTTATATTACTGGCCTCCAAGTTCACTGGACCTGACCAAATGTGATTATTTCTTGGGGGGGGGGGGGGGGTTATAAAGACTCTGTTTATGTTCCTCCCTTACCAACAACAATGAGTGAACTGAGATGTCCCATAATAGCAGCTGTTGAAGCTGTAACCCAAGACATGCTCACTGCAGTGTGGGAACGGTTTGAATACTGCATTGACATATGACATGAATCTCAAGGGGGGCATATTGAAGACCTATAAAAAGATATGAGAAAACATTTTAAGTTTTCTGTTCATCAAAAAAAAACTCATTGTATTTGTTTATTAGTTTCAGAAATATAGGCATGCCAACGCAGATGAATCTTTTTGATACACCCAATATATTCTAGTATTCTGTAATGGATGGGAATCAGTGACATGAAATTAGGTTTGCGGTTCACTTTTGGTAGCCTCCTCCTAGGTGGGTAAACTTCTTTCCAGCCACTGGCCACATTTTTTTCCTTGAGAGATCAACAATATATCATATTAGAATTAACATGGGAGCAATCTCTGCTGTATGTTGTGTATAGAATAATGGAGATTCATTTGGGGCCCAAATCACTTCTCAGGTTTAGGGATTTTTAACTGTTTCTAAATGCCACTGACACAAATAACTGAATCACTCATTTTTGCAGTGGTGTGAGAAGTTTGGCAGTTCATCACCTTCCTTCGAAAAGGAACACTGGGAAATGCACCAATGCATTTCTGCTTTCCTTTTCTACCCATTTAACAAAGACCAAAAATAGGGGAAAAATCAGGTAGTCACAAATATTTGTACAGTGACAGGAAGGAGTGTCATGGACAACATACTAAGAATCCCCACTGCTGCTGTGTGCTGTGTTGTGCTGTGCTGTGCTGTGTAGTGGTGGTGGTGGTGGTGGTGGTGGTGGTGGTGGTGGTGGTGGTGGAGTTTAAAGGTAACTTTATATGTTTTTTCTCAAACACATCAAAAACCACAATTTCTGGCAGATACAATTCCCAGTACACAATTAAATTACATTAAATATTCTACAATAAGGTACTCCCTAGGATTACTACTGCCTGCATTGCAGGCATTGCAGGCATTGTAAAAATGGCAAATTATTAAAAATAGCATTTCAGGGGTATAAAAGATGTAACTATTAAATGAAGTGGTTTAGGAACAAATATTAAATGTGTGTACCAGTGCAGTGAAGTCATATTCAGAGAAAAATTGTGTTCTGTGGGTGTAACAGGATGTATCAGTGCAAGGGGAGGCAGGTGTCCATATTGGGGTTGTGCAGTTCCCTGTTCCGTAGGCCTGCATATAGGCAAAATCTATATAAATCTCTGCACACTGCTCTGTCCTGTCAAAGGGTAATTGATTATCAGTCATCCTGTATGGCAGCTGCAATATTCTTCCAGGAAATGCGACTTCCCACATTAAAAGTGTTGCTCTTGTATGTTTACAGACAGACTATACCCCCCAGAATTTCCTCTCCATTCCCCTTTGTGCATAGGCGAAATAACTTGACAGAGGTTACGCTTGTATACTGGGGCTATTTTCAGTTTATCAAGTAAGTACTCGTTTGCAATTGCTAAGTGAGTTGTCGTGTATAAATGCCCGAGCTGTAGCTGTCAACTGACTACCACACTAAAGAACCTGCACAAAGTGTAATGTGCCATCTATACTTATTAGACAGTGTCAATTTTGTGGCTCCTTTCACTGCCTGGAATACTTTCTGCAGTGTGCGGGGTGTCGAATGCATCACACTGGCCTTAACTTTCTGACCAAATGACGAGGTCCAGAAGTTGAAATTCTTGCCTGCATCAGGTCACCCAGGTGATGTAGAACTTAATGTATGTTGACATAATTCCAACAACACATTACAGCAGATTACTGTTTTCAGCTCATTCTGTTAGTACCAGCAATTATGCTTAAGAGAACAGGACAGGAAATGCTGGGAAAGTATGTAAACTTAAAAGAGCAGCACGTGCTGCACAGGATGAAGGAGAATCAACAGAACAGTGTGCAGCAATTTACGTGGATCCTGAGAGTAGCATTTCTTGTGCTGCTATTGACAAACTCATTCGTGTGTACTGTGTAGTGCCAATGCACTTTGTGGAAATTAAATAATCCTGGACACCTCTGCACAGTGTCACTGGTGATTTGTAGGGATAGCTGTGGAGTGTAGATACAGCTCAGTGAGACGACCTGTACTTGCTTCTTGTGATGTAGTTGGGTACCTAGACTAGGGAATCACGTGCTTGACCTTAAATCTGAAGTCCTGCAAATGTGTGAACTGCATGCTCACAGTCCGGCAGCATACTTCTTCTCACACTACCGCCTTCCCACTTCTCTGCCTCCACCCTGTTACACCCCCGGAACACGATATATTTCCCTTAACCTTTTCACTGCTGTCGGCACATATACACATCCTGCAATGTCATTTCCTAGTTCCGATGGATGTGTGTACGTACACTACTCAGGTTCTCCTACAGTGCTGTGGATCTCTGAATCTCTCCTACACTGCTCTTGCCTCACTGTTGTGGTTGAGCTACTTCTGTATCTCAGAAAATAAGAGTGTTAAAATTATTTATTGTACAACAATGTGCCTCATTGTGCGATATCATTTGCAAAAACCTTGTTTCAATAATATCTGAAATCATTTGAGACAAGATGTCTATTAGGACCACACGATTCACGATGTACGAGGACACGAGTGGGCACATCGTGCGCGACAGTCTTCTGGGTATAAAACTTGATAACTAGGTAACAAAAAGATATACAGCTCTCCACTGAGTTTTAAATAAGATCTCAGTATCTTATCTGCATTTCATTCACTACAATGTATGAGCTAAAACCAGTTGTGCAAGAAAGCTTATGCCATGTATTTTTACATCTGTGAATGCTTTAAAATTCTGTGAATTTGTTGCAGCACAGTAAGTATGATAGAAAATGAAAAGGAACACACGTCTTCATGGAGTGAAGATGTCAGACTGTGAGATGTACAAAAGTCTTTCTTTTTTTTTTTTTTTTTTTTTTTTTTTGAAAGATGGCATAAGAATTTCATATCAGCCAGAATGCCGTCTCTCAGCACGGGCATCAGGCATCAGCATCTGGCGAGCAGTACAGCCAAAACAAATGTTGTCTTTGCACAGAATGCAGAGGGCACATATCTAGCAGTGAAGGGGTTAATATGCTCCACTGCACTTTGATGGCACATTGTAAATATTTGTTCCAAAATCCACTTCATTTAGAGATAAACATTAATTTTTTACCATCAGAACATTGTACTGAGTTCACAAGTAAATCAACTGAAGATAATTGCACCTGTTTCAGGTCTTAGTTTAAGATTTTTTTGTCATCCTTTGCGGCATCTGAAGATGGCCTTTCAAGTCTGAAAACAGTTACGGTTGTTTCATAAAGTGATTCTGCTGAAAATAAATAAAATACCTTACTAACATCAATTATCTGGAACTTTTCCACCCCCCACTATGTGGAAACTGTTAATCCTAGACAAAAATGAAAAGGACATTTGTTTTTAGCAAATTTAATGTAGGGTTTTTTTTGGAATGTATGTTCACTAGAAGTGGAGTTATGTAAGAAGAATATAGGAAAGTAAACTTTTCAGTACCCCCCACCATCACTGGTGGGAATTTTTAGTATAGATGCTGCTTATAAACACACTCTTCTAGCATTGTAGGAAATTTTGTGAGTGCACAAATTTTCCCCTATTTTTTCCTTTGGTGACTGGACTATACCCTCAAATATCATTTCTGTGTAATCCATTAATGTATGTGTGCTAACTATGTTGCCACTGTTGTCATTACCATATGACCAGAATTTGTCTCTTCATGAGAAATCATTAATTATTTTCTGCTACAGTGGTCACTGAAGGTCCCCCATGCCACTAACCATGGTCCTTGCCTAGGCTGTGTGACTTAGGTGGGTTGCTGAATGAGGACAGTGCCATCAAGTAGTTGCAGGAACAGCAGTCAGCATGATTGAATGATGTGGTCTTGTAAAATCAGCCTGCATTCCCTTGGCATTCTGATACTGCAAGTTTCTGAAAGCAAGGGGAAATTAGAGCCAACACTTTTCCAGTGAGCATTGAGGTCTACTGCATGACTTAATGATAGGGCAGCCTGTTGATAAAATATTCTGTAGGTAAAATAGTCGTGTCCTCTTCAGGTATTCCGCTGCACTTTCCGTCATTTCAACCCCGTGTCTGTCTCGGTTGCAGTTACAACAAAAATTACAGATCTTAGGTCAGTAGGTTGGACAAAAGTCTCATCATCGCTTGACATTTTGTCAGGCTTTTGTAGATTTCCATCAAAGTCAAATGGCTTCTCCAGCTCATGACATCTTATCTCTTGTCACTAAGGATAAATATTTACTTATTTTTCCATCAATAAAGTCATTATTCCTTTGTTGTTGGTGTTGTTGTTGTTACAGCTAATTCACATATTAACAGTCAAAAATATCAAAATGTTCCAAAACTGATAAAGAATTACTGCAGAATGTTTGCAGTTGAATAAACATTTCTACAAGATACAAATCCAGTGTAATGTATAGCACACATGTGAAACTTGTGCAACAAAGCAGTGGAAAGAGTATTTTTGTGCTACATGGCGCTAATATTCTGTTGACAACAAAATAGCATCTGCTGAATGTAATTAGCATGAGAATAAATGAACTAAAATGCACACTTAAAGCATCTTGACGTTGCTTTGCTGTCCTTCCACTGCAGACATTAGGCAAACTGTACCTGCCCACTCCCAGTGCTGCAGTTTACTCTTGTGGATCATGAACCCTCACAGAAAGTGAGTAAGCTGTTAGCAAATGTATCTTTGGTGTTACAGGGATTATGTAAGCAGACAAAAGGTACTAGTTTCATGTGTCTCATGTGGGGGAAAGTACGAAATTCAGTAGGTGGGACTTGGATACATTGTATAAACCAGAGATCTTTGAGAGTTTGAAGGAGTGTTAGGCAACATTGAACTAAACCAGGGAAATTAATACAGTAAATGATGAAGAGTTAGGTTTGAGAGATAAAATAGGGAAAGCAGCAGAATGTCACACATGTAAAAAAAAAGAGAGAGATTTGATTAACGAAAGGAGAAAATATAAAATATGAAGCAAATGAGGCAGTCAGAAGTGAATACAGATATCTGGAAAATAAAATTGACAAATTGTGAAATGGGTAAGCACAAATGGCTGCAAGACAATGGCTAGGCCTAGGCCTTAGAGCCATGCATAATTTGGATAAAGATGAGTTGCTTCTATGGGGAAAATTAGAGACCATTGGAGAAAAGAGAAGCAGCTGAAGGAATATCTAGAGCTCTGATGGCTGGCCAGTACCAAACAAAGAAGGGGAAGCTGAAAGGTGGAAAGAAAATATAGAGAATTTGTATAAAGGGAAACAAACTTGAGGACAATATTACAGCAATAGAAATAGTAGGTGAAGATGAGATGAGAGATATGATAATGCAAAGGGAGTATGATGGAGCACTGAAAAACCTAAGAGGAAATAATGTCCATTGAGTAGGTGACACTACATCTGAAGTACGGACATCAGTGGGAGATTCAGCAATGAAAGAATTATTGATCCTCAAGTGCCGGATATGAGATGGGCAAAATATCCTTGTACGTCAGGAAGCATGTAAAAATTCCAGTTTCAAAGTAGGTAGGTGCTGACACGTGAATAATACTGAACTGTGAGCCTGATAAGCTATGGCTACAAAATAAAGAATGAATTTCTTACATGGAAAAAGCATTACAACTATATCTTGGAGAGCAGTAGTGTCAGTTCTGGAACAACAATACCAAACTAACCACTTACCCTAGAAGGGCTTGAAGAAAGGCAAACATGTGTTCCAAACATTTGTAGATTCAGAGAAAGCTTTTAATAATATTGTCTTTACAACCCTTATTGAAATTTCCAAGGTAGTGGGTGTGACATGCAGTCAGTGAAAAGTTCTTTATGACTTCAGAAATCAGACTGCAGTTACAAGAGCTTAATGACATAAAAGACGGTTGGGGTCAAGAAGAGAGTGGGACAGGAAGGTAGTTGATCTACAGTTTTATTCATTCTACAGTTGCTTTTATGGTGTGCAAACCACTGTGCAGTGGATGGCAGAAGATATTTTCCACTGCACGTTGTTGCAGTTTTCGTGCATTCCATTCACATATGTATAGTGGGAAGAATGATTGTCTAAATCCTGTTTACACACTGAATTAGTCTAACCTCATCTTTGTGACTGCTGTGGAAATGGTACATAGTGGGTTGTAGTATATTCCTAGATTTATCACTTGAAGCTCATTCTACCAACATAATAAGTAGTTTTTCACAGGGGAGTTTTTGTCAATATTAAAGCATTTATCAGTTAAGTACTTTCTGAATATTCATGGCACTCTCCCAGAGGTCAAACAAATCTGTGACCATTCATGCTTCCCTTTTCTGTATTTGTCAATTATTTGTCACAGTTCCCACACAATGTATGCAGCGTCATTCATAGACTGACTGCATTTCCCTCATTATCTGCCAATGAACCTCATTCTGTCAACCTACTTTACATATGATTGAGACTCTGTCATTGTTCTAAGAGGGTGATTCAAATGAAAATCTTAAAAGTGTAGTAATATTTTTAATTGGAACAGTGGACAAAACACTTGCATGTCATTTTTCAATGTAGTCTCCCTGATGCTGAATGCATGTATTCCACAAATTTGGATGTGCATAGATACCAAGATGAAAGAATTATTTTGGTCATGTGTGTAGCCAGTCGTGCACTGTGGTTTTCACCTCTTCATCACTTCTGAAATGCTTATGTACCGTTGCTTGTGAGTGTGCATTTAACAGGTGATTCTCTAGGAGTGTGGTCTGGTGAATGAAGAAGATGTATCAGACATTCAAATTTAATTTCCTGAATAATCTCAGTCTCTTAAGGACTGTGTGCAATTTGGCATTGTCTTGCTGTAGCAGTATTCTTAAAGTCAAGAGTCCTCATCATTTACTACTGATTTCTCAGCATTTCTGAATAAGTAGTTCTAGTTACCATCACTCCACAACCTACATAATGCTCCAGAATTATTCCATTTGCATTCCAGTAGAGAAGTAGCATGACTTTTCCAGCAAACACCTGAGTGTTGATATTTTTGGTTTCGGAAATGGGGTGTGTTGCCATTCGTCGCTTGAATTTTTCATTTCTCATTGGTGAAAGTGGACCCAAGTCTCATTGATTGTAACAATTTTTCTCAGAAATGCACCTTCACAGGCAATGACATGATGCTCTTTCGATTCGACAGTCAGCTGACATGGTATCCAACTCAAAAACATCTTATCGAACTGCAGTACATTGTGAACAATATTCTGTGCTGAACCAATATTAATCTTCAAACTTGTAGCTATTTTGTTCAGAGTCAGGCGTCTATTATCTTTTGCAAGCTGCTCCTCTAACTCAGTGTTCTCATCCGTTACTACACAGTGAGCCTGCACTGGTCTTGGGGCATCCTTAACAGAAATTAGACCACTTTCAAACGTCCTACACCACTCATACCCTTGGTGCAATGACAAACGCAAACCATCATACTGCACTGTCTTTCTGTTATGAATTTTGATACCACACTACAGAATCAATGCATCGCAGTCTTGCTCATTTGCAGTGCATGTTGACAGGGAAGCAGCCATATTGTTGTGGATGGTGCTGTCTTCTGTCTGTCGTTCTGAACCCCAAGGAACACTACTGCCACCTACCAACCCCAGAGCACAACTTTCCGAAATTTTGTTGAACTTCTAAGGCTTCCCTTTCAATCACCCTCATATTTTGTATCGGTACATCCATTTATCTGCACAGATTCTGATTGTCACTCATGGTACTACAGTTATATAGTAGTACATATTTTTGTTTTGTGAAGTGCACAATTTCACATTGCAAACATTTAAAAACAAGTAGCCAAGCTATATACCACTTTTAAATATTCTAAAGGTCTGACTGAATGTTTGGGCAGCTTCTCTTGGACAATACTTCATTACAGATAACTGTATCATCCACAAGAAGCCAGAGGTTAATAATGTAGATGAGGCCACAAATGTACAATAAAAACGACGACAGTCCTGACACATTTTCCTAGTGCACACCAGATTTCACTTCTACATCTGTCAATAACTCTATGCCAGAGTTAGCACACTAGCTGTGTGCTTCCAATCAAAGAATCCTCAGCCCAGTCATAAATTTTTCCTTACTCTCCAATGGTCCTACTTTTGATAATAACCATAAGTGTACAGAGTCTTATGCATTTCAGAAATAGAGAAGTACTGAATCTACACGACGTCATTGACCCAAGGCTTTCACTTGAGTGCAGTGGACAGTATGTTGAGAAGATGAATATCAACAAAGCAAAACAATGTAATGGTATAGAGGCAAATTAAATCAGGGAATTATGTTAGGAAATGAGACGCTACAAGTATTGTGAATTTTGCTATTTGGGCAGTGAAATGGTTTTCAAAGCAGAAGGGCAATTAAATGCAGACTGGCAATAGCAGTTTATGAAAAAGAGGGCGGGTTAACGTCCAAGTTCAGTTTAAATGCCAGGAACGTTTCTAAAATTATTTTACTGTAGTAAATGATGTGTGTGATCAGCATTTCAGACGACAAGAGAATAAAAGCTTTTGATGTGTATGTAAGAATGGTGTTGACCAAATAACAAATTAGCAGATAATGAAATGAACTGGGTAAAAAGAAAATTTATTGAATAACTTCGTTGAAAGATGGGTTCAGTTGAAAGGACCCAATGAAAGCTATCAAGGAATTGTCAGTTTGGTAATGCAGGGCAATGTGAGGTGTAAATATGACAGAGGGAGATTAAGGCTTCGGTAAAGAAAAGGGTTCAGATGCAAGTATGTGGTAGTTTCACAGAAATGAAGAGGCTTGCACAGATTGGACTTACAAGGAGAGCTGCATCAAACTAGTCTTGAAGACAGGAACAACAACAACAACAACAACAACAACAATGGAAACAGTCATTTAAAGGTTTCATGTCCCGAACTTTTGAGAGTGAAACGTGATTCCTTCAGTAGCTCTCTATCTACAACCCTATACTTTATTTTGTACCTGCTATGGAGTAGTTCCTGCTTCCATCAAAGCTGCTGCACAGTGATTGTGTATGGCAGAGCATCCATCCCATCACAAGCTGTTCTTCTAGGATTTGAAGAACAAATATCTTGAGCTGGAAAGAAAAAATGAAATATTGGTGGCAGGCAATGAAAACCTCATAAATACATTTTGTTAAATTTTGCAGTTGAAGCAAAAATAGTTTCTGAAAAGAATACTATAATGTAATACAGGAAGTTGCTAAATGTGTAAATATATAAGAGAAGCCTAGTTATTGACAGATTAGAGAAATCCATGCTGTTTCAAAACACTCTTTGATTATGGAGTTACTGGTTACTGGAAGTTAGTTTTCACAGACAGATGGAGTTAAGAGGCCTAACATCGATTTGTGAAATGTTAGTTTGACTTTTATGACATGAAAAATTGCCAAATACAGGTCTTGTTGCCTTGGGAACACTAAAGATGGCAGATGGGACAGTTTGAATTCATGGAAGCTGTTTGTGCAACACTGAATCTGTTGAATCCTTCACTTGTTGGGTGTCCATAAAAGGGCAGTTGTAATAGTAGAAGAAGAAGAAGAAGAAGAAGAAGAAGAAGAAGAAGAAGAAGAAGAAGAAATCTAACAGTGATGTAATGATAAGTTCTGTGAAGTTTGGAATGTAGGAGATGAGATACTAGTGAAAATAAAGCTGTGAGGGCAAGCCATAAGATGGGCATGGATCCCTCAGTCAGTGGCACTTGCTTGCGAAAGGTAAAGCTCCCAGCTTTGAGTCCTGATGTGGCACGTAGTTTTGATCTGCCAGCAAGTTTCATGTTTGTAAGTTGTACCAATATAATGATGAGTTTGGAAATCATTGCATAATTTGTACTGTTATAGTGATTAAGTGTCTCTCATTAGACGTTGATTCATGTAATGTTCACATTGAAACTCAGGTCATTGATAGTGACACACTTGTACCTATAATAATTACTGAAGGTATAAGGGCAACAAAAATTAGTATAATGATTTACATGTTCAGTAAACTACATATATAGGTAGTATTATTATTTTAAATGGGGACCTGGTAACATATAACTCTGGGGAGGAGGATGTAGTGGAACTGTAGCTGAAGCTTAGGATAGTTGAACTAGTACTGGATAGATAGAATAGTTTGTGATGGGAGGTACTGTGCACAGTTTGTGGTCTCTTTAAGAAACTCCAAAAGAGACTAACATTCTACGTAGTACACATAAAACAAAGCGTAGTATTATAGACAGGGATGTTAAATTAATCTAGGTGGCTGTTGAGAGTAATGGGATGCCTTCACTTATTACTGTAACAGAATATTATTCAAAGACATCTCACAAAACACAAAGAAATTCCAATCAATTGTAAAGGCAGTAAGTGGCACAAAAGTTAGTCCAGGCACTTATGGACGACACAGGAAATGGAGTGGAGTGTGGCACATTAATAGCAGAAATGATGTGCAGTGTTTCAGAATGTTCCTTTACTAAAGAAAATCCAGGAGTAGTGTCCCTATTTTACACTGATCTCCAGGAAGGGTAGGAGAAGAGATCCAGAAAAGACAAACACAATCACTGTAAGATACCTTGAGATAACTTGTACAGAATGAACCTCCCCCCCCCTTGCCCACCCTCCCCCCCCCTTGCCACCCCTCCCCCTCCCCCCCCCCCCCCCCCCCCCCCCCCCCAAGGCAACAGGTAAGGATTCCAAAAGTATCAGTCCTACAGAATGCAAGTTCTGCGTTTCTTGCACACTGCCCTGAAAGCCATGGCTCAAGGCTGTCAGGTTGGTGCAATATTTCTTGACTTGTGAAAGCATTTGACAAAAAAATGAAACAATGACCATATATGGCAAGGCTAGTCAACCTGTTTTTACCTTCTGTTGAATTTTTTATCTCCTGTTGGTAATAAAATTTTTTACCCACCCATCAGTTCTACAGTAATGGTGACTTATAAACTAAGAAAGTAACAATTACGTAACAATAATTACTTAACAAATACTTTGTCAGAATTTTATGAAAACCTAATAGAATACCTGTTGGTGGGTGGTAGTGATCTGATTGACTATCACTGATATATGCTATCCATTGAAGATTGTGAGCAGATGGAAGATTTCTCATTAGGCTGGATGCAGCACATTATTTTAAGTAGTGAGTCATCGCCAGATGTAGATGTATCTTCAGGCTCGTCCAGGGATATATGTTGGGGCTCCTGTTGTTAATGTGGTATATTAATGAACAGGGAAATAGTATTAACAGTAATCTCAGTCTTTTTGCAGGTGTTGCAATTACTGATAATAAAGTAGTACATGATGAAAGATGCACAAACAAGGTGTGTGAAAAAAAGTAAAGAGACTGATTATTTATCTACCAAGTTTTTATATTTCTTGAACAATAATACTCTCCCTTTGACAGCTGTACCCTGGTGGAGTCATCACGTCCAGTCTTGATAGTGGCAATGAAAGGCTTAAACTGTTACAGCTTTTAATGTGATCAGTCATGTTCTTTTGAATGATCTGCAAGGTCTCAAAATGATTTCCTTTTAAGACATTTTGCAGTTTCAGGAAAGAGAAAAGTCACAAGGAATCTAATCAGGAGAATGGGGGGCTGTAGAATACTAGGAATGCCTCTTCAGATCAAAAATTTCGTGATGGAAGGGGTTGTGTGACATGGGGCATTGTCATGATGAAGCATTCATTTGTAATCAGTGTCTAGTCTCCCTTGATTCACACTTTTCCTGGGCCTTTCATCTTTGTAAAACAATTGACAGGCAGTTTTTCCTGGAGAGAGTGTTATAACTTCAAGTTAAATAAATATATTTCAAGGACGACACAATACATGTAATTCGCAGATCAAGTAAACAAAGTAAGACGTGTGTACACTTTAACAGTCAAATCAGAACTGAGTCTGAGTCTAGCGGCTGCTCGCGGCTGGCCGCTTAGGTGGCCTTGCTGCGGTGGCACTTTGAAAGATTGGCGATTCACAACACTTTTCCCCCTCTTACAATTTTTGCACAGATCTTGATGGAGGTGGCCTGTAGATTGCTAACATCCATAGGTGTTGTTTGACTGGCCATAAAGCCTTGAGGAGGAGGCTTCCTGTATGGACGGATGTGTCCCCGATGATAACAGGTTGAAATGACAGGAGACGTGGGGGTTGCATCTGCTGGGGCCCCATGCACCAATCTGCCTGTTGCGGCAAGTCCGGTTGTTATAACAGGAGACAAGGGTGATGTGTCCGCGTCCGTAGGAGAAGGAGGCAAGTAGAGTTGTTCTGACATTTGGTTCCTGCATGGGCACATCTCCTGTTGGCGTCAGTTCTTGTGGTGGCACTGAGATGATGGTGAGAGGACTGTGTTGTGAGTAATAAGATATTCCAGGATCCTGAGTGTCAGGTAGAGCCGAAGGTGGTGTAGCGGCATCCGGAACAGGTGTTGCCGGCACACGAGGCTGAAGCTGGTCCAAATGACGCACTGCAACACCCGTGTCCATCTGGATATCATACAGGCGTCAGCTACAGTGTTGTAAGATGCGGCCAGGACTCCATTTTGGCTGCCTACCATATCCCCGTACCCATACACAGTCGCCGGTGGTGAACTGGCCAAGCAAAGGCATCCGCGGCCGTGAGGTGGGAGGCTGCAGAAGAGGAAGTAGCTTGCAGGGCAGTCGGCCATGTAAGTGCTCAGCCGGGCTGTGGTCGCCAATGGGGGTGAAATGGTAAGAAGCCAGAAATTGGAGAAGCACATCATCAGCAGCAGCAGAAGAAGTCAGCAGTTTCCTCATATGAGCCTTAAATGTGCAGACCAGACGTCCAGCCTCACCATTTGACTGTGGATGGAATGGAGGGGCCATGATGTGCATGACGCTGTGATGGGCACAAAAATCAGCAAAATCAGAAGAGGCAAATTGTGGGCCATTATCAGTAACGAGAGTAGAGGGAAGGCCTTCCAAAGAGAAAATGCGAGCTACAGCTTTTGTGGTTGCCACGGTGGTAGGCGACGGGCAACGGACAATGAAAGGAAAGTTAGAGTAGGTGTCAGTAGTGAGACGCCAATAAGCACCTAAAATAGGTCCCGCGAAGTCAGCATGAATACGCTTCCTGGGCTTCTCAGGCGAAGGCCATGGTGACAAAGATGACTTCGGTGCAGTGGCCTGTGATGCACAAGGGCCGCAGGCAGCGACCATATGTGCGATTTCTGAGTCAATGCTGGGCCAGTACACATGACAGCGCACCAGAGATTTTGTGCGAGAGACACCCCAGTGCCCTTGGTGAAGGAGACGCAATACCGAAGCATGCAAAGATGCAGGTACCACAACACGCAGTGAAGCATTTTTGGTGGAAAGGAGGATAACACCATCCCTATGTGTGAGGTGGTAACACAAAGCGTAGTAGTTCCGCAATCGATCAGAAGTCTTAGCGGACATATGATCTGGCCAACCCTTCTGAATACAGCGTAAAACCTGGGAGAGGGTAGGGTCAGAACCCATAGCAGCCACCAGCCACCAGCCGGTCCCCAGTGAAGGGGAACCCGTCCACAACCCGCTGCTCGGGCACATCCAGGTGGAAACACAAGAGTTCATCCCTATCGAATGCCAGATCAGGACCCATGGGAAGGCGAGACAGTGCATCAGCATTCGCATGTTGAGCTGTCAGCCGGAAATGAATCTCATAATTGAAATGAGACAAGTAGAGAGCCCAACGCTGGAGGCGGTGTGCAGCCTTGTCAGGAAGTGACGTTGATGGATGAAACAAGGAAACAAGTGGTTTGTGGTCCGTAACATGATGAAATTAGGATCCATTGAAGAAAACACCAAACTTATGAAGAGCATAAATAATGGCCAAAGCTTCTTTTTCAATTTGAGAATACTTTTGTTGGCCATCTGTGAGCGTTTTGGAGGCATAAGCAATGGGTTGTTCAGAACCGTCAGAAAAATGGTGGGCAAGGACTGCACCAATTCTGTATTGAGAGGCGTCCATGGCAAGAACAAGATGTTGGCCAGGTTGATAAGTAGCCAGGCATGGGTCCTGTTTCAGCATAGTCTCCAATTTCTGGAACGCCACATCGCATGACACGGACCAGTGAAAAGGCATGTTTTTATGCAACAGGCAATGCAACAGCTGAGCCACCGAAGCAGTAGACGGTAGAAACCTGTGATAGTATGCTATTTTCCCCAAGAAGGCCTGCAGTTCCTTAACAGATGTAGGGGGGGAAGGGCATCGATTGCAGCGACAGTTTGCTGAAGTGGACAAATACCATACCAAGAGAGTTGAAACCCCAAGTACGTGATAGAGGCTGGAAAAAAATTTTGATTTCTGCAAATTACACTTAATGCCAGCAGTCTCTAAGACATGTAAAAATGTCATGTTGGCAGAAGAGCCAACACCTTGTTACTAGAGGAGCCCGAAATGCACGCATCTTAGCTCATGCAGGCTGCCGTGAGGAGGGAAGAACTATACTGACATGAGGTCTGGAACATGACAAGGAATTAGAATTCAGAAAGCGGATGTAATTAGTTTCATACTTAACTTTAGTCCATTAATGATGAACATCGCTCTTGACAGTACATGAGTCACAATATTATCTGTTCAGAAGACATAGTAACTGAATATGGCGCCTTGTTAGGTCGTAGGGAATGATGCAGCTGAAGGCTATGCTAAACTGTCGTCTCTGAAAATGCTAGCAAAGTTGGCTGTACAACTGTGGCGTGTGCTAGGGCATCTCTCTAGACTAGACCTGCTGTGTGGTGGCGCTCTGTCTGCAATCACTGATAGTGGCAACATGCCGGTCCAACATATACTAACGGACCGCGGCCGATTTAAAGCCTACCACCCAGCAAGTGTGGTGTCTGGTGGTGACACCACAAAAAGTGTGCAGAGATTCTGAAGATGTTCTTCAGTGGTGGAGACATTGACAACAATGTAGTCCATGTAATTTATACACCCAGGGACAGTGAGCAATAATTGTTCCAAGAAACGCTGAAAGAGAGCAGAGGTGCTGGCAATCCCGAATGGCAATCGTTCGTATTGATAGAGGCCAAAAGGCATGTTAAGGACCAGAAACTGCCAGGAAGCAGCATTGTGGGGAAGCTGATGATAGGCTTCTAACAGGTCAAGTTTAGAAAAATACTGGCCTCCAGCAAGTTTAGTGAACAGTTCTTCAGGTTGAGGCTTAGGGTAAGTGTCGATGAGGCATTTAGTATTTACAGTGGCTTTGAAATCGCCACAGAGATTAATATCACCATTGGGCTTAGCAACGACAATGACAGGAGAGGACCACTTACTGGAAGTGACAGGAAGCAGGACCCCTGAAGCAGTGAGACGATCCAGCTCCCGTTAGACCCGATCACGAAGGGCCACAGGAATGGGCCAAGCCTGAAAAAACTTAGGCTGAGCAGTGGATCTGAGCGTGATATGAGCTTCAAAGTCGTTTGCACAGCCTAACCTAGGACAAAAAAAGGACAAAAATGTCATTGACAAGGAATCCAATTGAGCATAAGGAATAGCATCAGAGACGATATTGACAGTCATCTATGGAGAACCCAAAAACACAAAAGGCATCGAAACCAAAAAGATTCTCCGCATTACTATGGTCGGCCACAAATATGGGAACAATGCAAACTACAGATGTAAGATACCTCAGCATCAAGTTGTCCCAAGAGAAAAATCTTCTGTTTATTGTAAGTCCATAATTGCCTAGTGACAGGTAGCAGGATTGGAGAACCCAACTGAAGATACGTCTGAGAACTGATGATAGTGGCAGCAGAACCAATATCCACCTGCATGCGAATATCCCGACCCAGTATTTGGACAGTGAGGAATAACTTCCCTGAAAGGGAAGAAGTACTATTGACAGACAACAAAGAAGCAGAATCAGCGTCATATTCATGAACATCATGTATGCGGTCAGATTTGCAAACGGATGACACATGACTCTTCTTTGTGCATTTGTGACACACGGACCAACGCTGTGGACAATCCTCTCGTGAATGTTTTGTAAAACACTGCGTACATGAAGGAAGTTGCCATGGGGTTTGCTGCAGTTTCTTAGAGGTTTGCTGCAGTTTCTTAGAGGTTTGTTTAGGGCTAGGCTGAAGCTGCACTTGGGAGCATACTGCGGCCATGTCGGCTGGTGGGGACACACCGCATGCTTCGTCAACAGCTCACAGAGATTGTACATCCCTGATGTCACCCTATGCCTCTATTTGTGCTCATGCAGCGCGAAAAATTTAAAAAGACTGAGCAATGGATAGGACTTCATCTAGAGTCGGATTTGCCAACTGAAGGGCACGTTGCCTGACATCTTTGTCGGGCGCCGACCAGATAATAGCATCCCATACCATGGAATCGGCGTAGGATTCTTTGTGAACGTCAGTAAAATATCAACACTTTCAACTAAGGCCGTGAAGTTCAGCAGCCCAAGCATGATAGGATTGATTCGGTTGTTTTTGACAACGATAAAAGGCAACACGATAGGCTACCATATGCGTATGCTTTTGAAAATATACGGACGGAAGTGAGCACATTTCAGCAAAGGACATAGACGCAAGATCTTTCAAAGGAGACAATTGCGACAACAACCGATACATTTGAGGTGAAATTCATGAAAGGAAGAGAGACTTATATGTTTGGTTGTCCAAGACATGAAATGCCAAGAAGTGCTGTCGAAGACGTTTTTCGTAATCAGACCAGTCTTCTGCCGTCTCATCGTAAGGAGGAAAAGAAGGGAGAGACCATGACAAGAGACACCCCGCATTGGATGCCATGACAAAATTACGAATCACATTTGTGAGAAGTGTTTGCTGTTCAATGAGACCTTGCAATAGTTGACTTAATTAGCCATGGAAACCTGTGGGTCAACCATGAAAAAGAAAAATTCACTACCTCGTCGCCAATTGTCCGAGTCTAGCGGCCACTGGCTGGCTGGCCGCTTAGGTGGCGCTGGTGCTGCATGGCTGGCAGACAGCGCCGCATGTGGAGGACGCGCGTAACTGCGCAGCGGCACTTTGAAAGATTAGTGAATCACAACAGAAGGGTTGTGGAAATCTCTGTGCCACTCCTCACTTTGCTGCTTTGTCTCAGGGTCATACTCCAAAATCTAGGATTCTTCACCTGTGATCACATAACTGTAACATTTGTGGTCATTGGTAGGCCTCTAAAAATCAGTGCACATATTTCTTCTGCTGAATTGGAGTTTTTAGCACCATTTTGGTGCAAACCTTTTACATGTACAAAACTTCAGTCAAAATTTGATGTATGGTGAAAGTGTTCAACAAGTTGCCCACCATCCTTATTGTTAAATGTCAATTTGATTTCTGACGAGTGTACAAATATTAGACTTTTTGTTAGTCTTTGAAGCTGAAAGTCTCACTGAGTGAAGTTTATCTTCAAGTTGTTCTCAGCTTTCCAGAAATGATTTGTGCCAGTGAAAAAGGGGTGCTCTTGATAAGAAATGTTCCCCTTAGGCCTGTTTCAACTTTTCAAATGTCACATTTCTGCATTCCACACATTAAACTGTGCTGTTCCATATTCATAACACACAACAAAAACCCGACTTTGCTGATAGCACTCTCAAAGATAATGTGACAGCTATACAGATCTGTAATTTGGACTGAGCATCTGGAAGGTATGATTACACCAACCCACACAAGAACAACAACACAGCATTCCTAGATCACTTGCAGTGTTGTCAGTCTTATTGCTTTTCCCACACACCTTCCATCTTCAATGAAATGTTGCTAAGTTTTAATAGTGCTAACATTGTGTAACATACTGTCAAGATTTATGATATTAGTCATACTACTCAAAGTTGTTAAAGACTTGGACGCTATGCATGCACAATTTAAAAAATCTTTGTCACCCTTCTGATTTGCATGGTGCATTGTGATAATTATATGGAAGTACACAGCCATTTTCTGTATCAGTTTGCTGTCATTCATTAGAAGATGAACAACCTTAAGTACAAGTATTCTCTTATGATGAACTAAAATTATTATAATCTGCTTCAGAAATACTTTCTGTTCATCCAAACAAACTTATACAATTAAACTGAATTTGTATTTGTACTTCTATGAATTGTGAAGCAGTTTGGTGATTTCTTTCGAGAATCAGTTTCTCTCACCACGTAAAACTAAAGTGACACACCTCATTGCTGTACATTGTCGTATAAGAAGTGAGCAAATATTAAATCCTTTCTTCAACTTTTTAAACATGTCACATTTGTATATTGCTTTAAATGTCTAGAAATTTAAAACTGAGCACTTCACATTATGGAGAAATGTAGTGTCCTGTGATTACGCTGTCAGTGAGTTGTGATCTGAATTGGTCAACATGTACAGATACTTGTGTAGCAGTTTGTGGAATGATTACATAAGCATATTCATCAGTGAATCAAGTGGCAGACTTTTTCACAAAATACTAGAGAACTGAGTAAGTCTATATAAGAGACTGCTTGCAGAACTCACATCAGGCATGTGGAAGCTGTATCAGAGATGAGTAACAGGAATATTGATTATATAAAGGGAAGGGTAGCAGAGATAGTGACAGGTAGGTGGACACATGGAAGGATATGATGGATATACTAACTGGGGTGTTCAGTAGTTCTGGCAGTTGTGCCAGTGGAGAAGAGATGTACAAAACAATTCTTATCAGGGATACAATCAGAACCGCTCACTCACTGAAACTGACAATCTCTTTTAGACGATTTACCACTCAGCATTCGCTTGACAAATTAAATGAAGGAAAGGTGCTTTGCCTTCTTCATTAAACATCATTATACCTGTAATTTCAGGTTATTTCAACATTTACTGTAAAATTTTTAATGATTTTGTCTTTACTTTTTTTGCAGTTTTAATATTTTGGGGTCCTACATTACAACTTGTGTATTTCTATACCATCAGTGTTTAATTTCTTGAAAGTGCTGAGTATGCAAGGATAATTGATCATTTCCTTTCACATAATTTGCTGTCAAATGTACAGTTCGATTTCAGAACTGTGCCAACAACTGAAAACGCTACAATGCTATATTACGCTGAAGTGCCAAAGAACCTGGTACATGCATATGTATTCAAATGCAATTATATGTAAACAGGCAGACTGTGACACTTTGGTTGGTGCCACCTATATAAAAGAAGTGTCTGGAGCAATTGTTAGATCGGTTACTGCTGCTATGGCAGGTTATTGAGATCTGTGTTTGAACGTGATGTTATAGTCGGTGCACGAGCGATGGGACGCAGCGTCTCCTATGTACTGATGAAGTGGGGATTTTCCTATATGATCATTCCACAGGTGTATCGTGATTATCAGGAATCCAGTAAAACATCAACTCTGACAGCTGCACCCGGAAAAATATCCTGCAAGAAAAGGACCAACAACAACTGAAGAGAATCATTCAACATGACAGAAGTGCAACCCTTCCACAAATTGCTGCAGTTTTCAATGGCGTACCATCAACAAGTGTCAGCATGTGAAACATTCAATGAAACATCATCAGTATGGACTTTTGGAGCTGAAGGCTCACTCTTGTATCCTTCATTGCATGACACAAATATTTATGCCTCGCATGGGCCTGTCATAACTGACATTGGACTGTTGATACTGGATACATGTTCCCTTGTCAGATGAGTATTGTTTCAAATTGTACCGAGCAGATGGACGTGTATGGGTATGGAGACACTCATGAACCTATGGAGCCTCCTTGTCGGCAGGGGACTGTTGAAGCTGGTGGACACTCTTTAATGGTTTGGGAAATTTTCTATTGGAGTGATATGTGACCCCTGACGTGTCTAGATATGACTCTGTCTGACCACCTGCACTCATTCATGCCCATTGTGCATTATGACAGACTTGGGCAATTCCAGCAGGACAATGCGACACACCACGTTTCCAGAATTGCTACAGAGTGATCCCAGGAACACTCTTCTGGGCTTAAACACTTCCGCTGGCCACCAAACTCCCCAGATATGAGGATATCTGGGATGCCTTGCAACGTGCTATTAAGAAAAGATCTCCATCCCATCGTACTCTTACAGATTCTTGGTATCAGTTCCCTCCAGCAATACTTCAGATATTTGTTGAGTTCTTGCCACATCCTGTTGCAGCACTTCTGTGTGCATGCAAGGGCCCTGCAGGATATTAGGCAGGTGTACCTCTTTCTTTGGCTCTTTGGTGTATTACCTCTTTGGGGTACTGGATGGATAAAATAAAAGGTTTCAAACACTAGTCACCTTACTTAATTAAGGCATTTGATTGTGTCAATCACAAAATTTTGCTCCAGAAGTTGGACCATTTTGGAATGTGGGGAGTGGCTCACAATTTGTTGATCTCCTTAAGAACAGAACAGAAGGTCGTTCTTCATAGCACTGAGAATTGCTACGATGTGGAATCAGAGTGAGGCACAGTTAAATGGGGGGCGACATAGGGTCAGTTCTGAGGCCACTCCTGCTCCTTATTTATATAAATGATGTGCCTTGTAGCACTAGAGATCAGAGGCAATTCTAGGTCAGTCAAGCGGTGGACAAATGATGTGGTGGGAAGGGAGTAAGGGGTTTGGGGGAATGGAATATCGCTTAACAAAAGAAGGGTTGGGGGTCCTCCACAAACAAAATGTTAAAATTTGGTGTTGCCTAATGTAGTTTTTGGTACCTGTTTTGGAGTTCAGGGTAAAATCATGTCTACAGAATGTGTGTGCCTAGGAAAATAATATGATTTGACACAGATGTCTGGCGATTTTGAAGGTTTTGTCCGGGGTCAGCAGTTTGTTTTGGCAGGCATACCCAGCATATTTAGCTTTCTTGATTATTGTAAGTGGTACTCAAATGTGGGTCACTCCAAAAGAAATGAACACTATTTTCTTAAAATCCATCTTTTATTCTACATGTTTGAAAGTTTTACAGTGTGTAGATATATCCATTAGGAACAATATTTTCATTTCTCCACATAATTTCCACCCCTCTCAACTGCCTTACGCCATCATGGAACCAGCGCCTGTATACTCACATGGTAAAATTCTGGACCAACCTGTTGGAGCCACTGTTTGGCAGCATGTGCAAGGGAGTCATCATCTTCAAACCTTGTTCCACAAACAGAGTCTTTCAGTTTCCCAAGGAGATAATAATCACATGGAGCCAGGTCAGGACTCTAAGGCAGGTATTTCAGTGTTGTCCATCTGAGTTTTGTGATTGCTTTCATGGTTTTTTGACTGACATGTGACCATGCATTGTCATGCAATAGGAAAACATCCTGCTTTTGCTGATGTGGTCAAACATGAATCTGTCGAGCTTGAAGTTTCTTCAGTGTCATCACATATACATCAGAATTTATGGTGGTTCCACTTGGCATTATGTCCACAAGCAAGAGACCTTCAGAATTGAAAAACACCGTAGCCATAACTTTTTGAGCAGAAGGTGTGTGTTTGATTTTTTTTTTTCTTGGGTGAATTTCCATGATGCCACTCCATCGATTGCCTCTTCATCTTTGGTAAAAGATGATGGAGCCATGTTTCATCACCAATCACAATTCTTCCAAAAAATTCATCTCCACCATTGTCGTACTGTTCCAAAAGTTCACTTCATACCATTTTTCTTGTTTCTTTGTGAGCCACTGTTGACATCCTGGGAACCCACATGGCACAAACCTTTTTCAACGCCAACACTTTCAATATTCTGCAAACACTTCCTTCCTCTATCCCAATGTAGCGTGACAATTCATTCACTGTGATGTGTCTGTCAGCAGTCTGTCTGTCTGTCAGAAGGGGTATACACTTCTTTCCCCCTAAGGTAAGTCTTTCCGCTCCCAGGATTGGAATGACTCCTTACCCTCTCCCTTAAAACCCACATCCTTTCGTCTTTCCCTCTCCTTCCCTCTTTCCTGATGAGGCAACAGTTTGTTGCAAAAGCTTGAATTTCATGTGTATGTTTGTGTTTGTTTGTGTGTCTATCGACCTGCCAGCACTTTTGTTCGGTAAGTCACATCATCTGTGTTTTTAGATATATTTTTCCCACGTGGAATATTTCCCTCTATTATATTCATATCATTAATGAGAAATTAACATTGATGAGTGGTAAATGTGTAGAAGAGAGAAACTAACTTTGTGATGACTATAGATTGGATTAACTTACATTTACTTTCATTCCAAGTGATCCATAGCTAGGAGATACTCCAGGATGTAGAACATGTCAGAAAAACAATAATACATGACAAATATTTACAACTCAAATAAATAAGCTAATGTCCATTCCACAGGTCCCAAGTGGAATGATCGTCATTCTTTAATGAACATTATATGAAAGAATCATTTTACAAATACTAATGCACTGAATTTAAAATAAAATTTTTTTTTAAATTTATTTATTAGGTAATAAACGTGTAATACAACTACTAAAATATTTACAATGGACATATTACTGCACTTAAATGGCGAAGTTAGATTATACACACACACACACACACACACACGCACACACACACACACACACACACACACACACACACACACTTACAATGAACACACAAATCAATTGGGTCTACTGAGAAATTCAGCAATGGAATAGGAGTTGGCCACAGATAAATTCTTTAGGCTTCTCTTAAACTGAATTTCATTGGTTGTTAAGCTTTTTATGGCTGCTGGCAAGTTATTGAAAATGTGTGTTCCTGAATAATGCACACATTTTTGCACAAGACTAAGTGACTTTAAATCCTTGTGAAGATTATTCTTATTTCTAGTATTGATTCCATGAATTGATCTGTTGGTTTGAAAAAGTGATACATTTTTAATGACAAATTTCATTAAAGAATCAATATATTGGGAAGCAGTAGTTAGTATCCCTAGTTCCCTAAACACATTTCTGCAGGATGTTCTTGAGTTCACACCACATATAACTCTGACTGCACGTTTTTGTGGCCTGATGAATTACCCCAAAAAATAATTCCATATGACATTATGGAATGAACGTAAGCATAATATGCCAGCTTTTTCACTTTTATATCCCATATGTCTGACACAATTCACATTGCAAATAGAGATTTATTAAGACGCTTCAGCAGTTCTGTGGTATGCTTTTCCCACTTGAATTTATTATCAAGCTGTAATCCCAAGAATTTAACACTGTCCATTTCTTCTATTTGCTTCTCGTCATATGTTAGGCATATACTTGTGGGACACCCCTTACAAGTTCTGAACTGCATATAATGTGTTTTTTCAAAATTTAGTGACAAAGAATTGGCTAGGAACCAGTGATTAATGTCCACAAATATTTTATTGGCTGATCTTTCTAAGACTACATGTGATTTGCTATTTATTGCAATGTTTGTATCATCGGCAAACAAAATAAACTTGGCATCTGGTAATGTTACAGATGAATGGTCATTGATATACACAAGAAAAAGTAAGGGCCCAAAAATGGAACCTTGTGGGACCCCTAATGTAATTAGTGTCCAGTTGGATGATGCCTGATAGTTTGATACATGTCTCTTTCCTAATATCACCCTTTGTTTCCTGCCAGAGATATAAGATCCGAACCATTTTGCAACATTTCCCATTACACTATAATATTCTAATTTACTTAAAAGGATATTGTGATTTACGCAGTCAAATGCCTTTGACAGATCACAAAATATACCAGTTGCCTGAAATCTTTGCCTAATGAATTAAGCACATTTTCACTGTAAGTGTAGATAGCCTTCTCAATATCAGAACCATTTAGAAATCCGAACTGTGACTTTGACAGTATGATACTTGAGATAAGCTGGTTATGAATTGGATTGCGCATTACATTTTCTAAAATTTTTGAGAATGCAGGCAAAAGTGAAATTGGATGGAAATTTGATGCTATTTCTTTATCTCCCTTCTTAGACAGTGGCTTAACATCAGCATATTTTAACCATTCAGCAAATATTCCACTGTTAAACAACTGGTTACACAGATAGCTTAATATTTTACTTAACTCAGAATCACATTCTTTAATTAGCTTTGTTGATATTTCATCATACCCCCTAGATGTTTTTGATTTTAAAGATTTTATGATGGACATTATTTCTGTCGGGGTAGTGAGGGTCAAATTCATATTATGGAAGTTACTTGAAATGTCTGGTCTGAGGTATTCCATAGCAGCATCTACAGAACCTGAAAACTCCATCTTTTCAGTAACAGTTATGAAATGTTTGTTAAATAGGTCTGCAACACTAGACACATCTGTCACCAATGTTTCATTTACTCTTAATGCTATTTGTCCCTCTACATGTCTGGTTCTACTGGTCTCCTCCTTCACTATATCCCATATTGTCTTTATTTTGTTATCTGATATGACTTTCTTTTCCTTGTAATATATTTGCTTTGATGTCCATATTAAAGTCTTTAATATTTGCAATATTTCTGGTAATGTGCTATAGCATCAACATCAGAACTGTTTTGGATTGACAGATACAGTTTTCGTTTTGTTTTACAAGATACCGCTATTCCTTGAGTAATCCATGGCTTCTTTGTAGACATTGCTCTAACCTTGGTACGTTTTTGAGGAAAACAGTGTTCAAATAAGGTAAGCACTTTATTAGCAAAAGTGCTATATTTTTCATTCATGCCATGAGCACTCTAAACACCAGTGCAGTGAATGTCTCTGAGGAGTGTCCTAAAATAACCAATTTTTGGCTTATTGATTACCCTCTTGAGCTCAGATTTAACAGATTTTATATCCTGTTCAGTGTTAACATTTAACAGAAGGGACTGCATGTCACAATCTGAGAGGCCATTGATTCTTGGTTTTGCAATATAATTTTGTTCGTTGGACTTTTCTATAGAGATACTATCAATGGCTGTGTGAGAGCAATTGGCTACCCTAGTGGGAAACTTTACAGTGGGAATTAAGTTGAATGATAGTGTTACTAACCCAAATAAGTTCTTATTGGTAGAGTCTTTAAGGAAATCTACATTGAAACCACCAGCAACCACTATTTCTTTGTTTTTGGTTGTTAAATGGGCCAGTACAGCTTCAAGGTGGTTTACGAACAGATTAAAGTTACCAGCAGATGCTTGATATACACTTAATATTATGGAGGATTTTTTGTGAAATTCTACTTCTGTTTGCACAGCTTCCATATGCTGTTCTAGGCAAAATTTATGAATGTCTATGTTCTTAAATTTATGACAGTTCATGATAATTTTGGCAATTCCTCCTTCCTCCATTTCTGATCTACAAAAGTGAGATGCTAACCTAAACCCTGTAACACTTAAAAGTTCTATAACAGTAGTGACATGATGTTCAGAGAGGCAGATTATGTCAGCTGTGTTTGAAGACTAAGTCATCTATGCAGACAATTAATTCATTAATTTTATTTCTCAGTCCTCAAATATTTTGATGCAATAAAGATAGCTGACATTTCACATTGACTGAGTTAACAGTGGGTAAAGTTAGAATATCTGCTGAGTGTTGAAAATTCTTAGCTGATGGCTGTTTATGCTGATGCAATAAGCTAGAATTATGTTTCTTGGTTTCTTTCTCAAACTGAAGGTTTGTCTCAGTCCTAACCTCTCTTAAAATTTGCTTTCTTTCTGTCCTCCCTACCCTAAAAAAGGGTCTTTTCTGAACCCTATAACCAGTGGTATTTTATCACTCATGAAAATGCCTCCCGCCCTTTAACTTTCTTGCTATTTTCCCAGCAAGTTTACCCATCCCCTTCCTGTTGAGGTGAAGGCCATGTCTAGTATAATCCCACCTATTGAGAGAATCAACAGGAACCACACCAGTGTGTGATCCTGCACCCGACATAAGCAACCGTTCCAACTCCAAATTAACTCTCTTGATAGAAGAGTTCAAATAAGGTCGGTTATGGCACCCAAGAACAGATACAAACTCAACACTAGTATGCTTCAATAGTGATGCAATCTTTGGCAGTTCACACTCTATACTGTACCCAGGATCTCTGTCAATACTATTACCTGCCTCACCAACTATAACCACGGAGTCTTCCTTAGTGAAATCTTTGCAAAGTGATCCTAAATTCTAAATCCTCTGTCGCCTGCTCCAGACCAGCACTAGGTTGAAAAAAAAAATGGCAACCTGGTATTCTGATCCTAGTTCATCCTGAAAAAGTTGGCCATCACCTCTTCCATGGGAATTAGGTAGTAGTACGTGGAGGCTTCTGAAAAACGATGCAAAGATGAAGTCAGAGGTGCCAAGAAATTTTGTGTGGAAAACTGGGTTAAATAATAAATAAAAAAAGTAAATAAAAATATAGTTTCCAAATTGGCTGAAACGGAGAAACAAAGGAAAGAGATACAAAATCAAAACCATAGATTATATAGTATACCAAACAGTCTTTCATTTGTTAGTTTTAAGAAATTTAATAATTTTGAACCCTATGAGATAGGGCATCCACTGGATTTCAATATGGAATTTAATGATTTGCCTGAAATGTGAAATGGTAAAGAGAAAATGTAATTTGTGAGGGGCTTTTTGAAAGGGGATGCTTATGGATGGGCAGCTCACATAGCTGATAGTTGTACTTCATGGCAAAGCTTTGAGAAAGCGTTTTTAGATGAATATTGGTCGAAAGAGAAGCAGCAGAGAATTTTTAGTAAATTTTGGGGGAGGAGAGAGATTTGACTCTAGGAATGATACTGTGAAGGCTTCTGTCAGCTTTGGACATACAAACTGAAATATTTGGACAAAGAGCTAGGTAGTGAATTAATAATTATAGGTTTAGAAACTTCAGAAACTTAGATAATTGCTTGTACCTGCCCCTATGGGTAATATCAGTGATTTCTTGAATTATGTTGATAAAGTGTAGAGGGTGAAGCCATCAATGGAAGATGGTAGGAAGAATTTTGATGACTATAATCAATCAAGGAGAGAATTTCAGGTAAATAAGATGAACAGAACTAATTACAATAGAAATTCAAGGAATGGTTGGGTGGAGGATAGCCAGAATGGGCACAGAATTGGTAGGAGAAATTCAAGTAAAAGAAATTGAGGAGATGGCTTTAATTCTGGATCAAACCATTTAAACTAGATAATGCTCCAGTTTTGGATTGCACTAGAGAAGGTAGTGATGTAGAGCCAGTTGTGTATAATTGTGCTGTGATCACACATAAGGGTAATGTAAATGATAGAAGTAAGACAAGTGTAATTTATAATTCTAATGAGATGTTGAATGATGGTGTGGGTAACAAATGTTCATTCTGAAAAAAGAGAGGAGGAAGTTATTGTATTAAAATAAAGTGATGAAACAGAGCATGTTGCTGTTGCTCAGGATGTCCAAAGTGTCAAAATGGATGTTAAATTTTTAAGAGAACATAAAGAATTCAGGTGTTCTGCTTTGTGGTCTAAACGGCAAACAAGGATCAACCAATTTGCCAAGTATTTGAGGACAGTATAAGTGGTAGTGGGTGTAATTCTGATAGTAGTTTTAATGATGATAGCAGTGACAAATCCAGTAGTGATGAGGGTTAGGTATTTCAATTTATAGTTGATAATGATGCCCATGCCATAAGTAAAGAAAGAGTAGAGGAGGATGATATTAGGCCTAATGAAGAGTCAGAGTTTGAGAGAGGTAATGAGGAAGAGGATGATGCTATCTGTCATTTTACTGTGTCTGATAATCAATTTTGTAAGCAGGATGATAGTTTTTCCAGGAAAAGGATTAATGAGGATTTGTTGTATGAAGAAGATCACATGATAAGTTAAAAGGGAGTGTGGCACCCTGTAATAACAGCAAGGGTACAAGGTATACAAGTTAAGTGTGTACTGGACAGTGGTAATGATTTGAATGGCATTTCACAGACATTTTTTGAATCTATCAAGAACACAGAGGTTATAATAGTGATGCTCGTTTCTGGAATAAAAAATAATTGGTGCTAGTGGCAAGCTATCAAAGAGTGTGAAACAAGAGATACTGTGAACGGTGGAATTGGCAGTACAGCTGTTGGAGTGCAATTTCTTGGTGATTCAAAATCTCAGCATTGATGTAATACATGGTATTGGTTCCATGTTGAAATGGTGTGTAAATGTAGATTTTTTGCTAGTAGTGAGTTTAGCTTTAAGCTCAACGGAAGTAGGGACGAAGTATCATTTTTGGAAGATGTGAACAAGTGTGTGGAAACTGAATCAGATTTGCCATTAAGAGTTTCGACTACAGAGCAGGTTACTGAGGAATAAGAGGAGGAGAGAGTGAGATTGGAGAGAATAAAGAGAGTTGAAGATGTTGAAGGTATTACAAACAATGAAAGGGAGGAATTAATGGGTATTCTCCCGAGCAACTGTAAGGCATTTTCTGACAGGCCAGGTTTGGTAAAATATTTTGAGTGCAAATTAAAGTTTAAGGATGATGAACCATTTTTTCAAGAAGCCTTATATTATTCCACTTTCAAAAAAGGAAACAGTGAGAAAACAAATTCAAAATATGGTCTCATGGGGGATTATTGAAAGGTCAAACAGCAAGTATAATAACCCACTTATGGTCGTAAAGAAGAAGAATGGTGGTATCAGGTTGGTTCTGGATGCCAGGAAGTTGAATGAAATTGTAATAGAGGAGAGTGACAGACCAGCTTAAGTAGATGAAATTTAGCAAAAGTTCCATGGATGTAAATTTCTGACTTCTTTTGATGTGACTCGTGACTGAGCTATTGACCAATAAAATAAGTCTATGTAGATTATGTCCTAGTAGTGAGTGCAGAATGGTACAAGCACTGTAAGGTTATGAATGAAATACTGACAACTATGTATAGAGGAGGTATGAAACTAAAATTAAGTAAATCTTAATTTGTAAAGAAGGATATTTCATTTTTTGGACACAGGATTAACAAGGAAAGTATACAGCCTGATCCAGAAAAGTTTGCTGCTATTGCAGATTTCCCACCCCCCAAGGAACAAGAAGGATTTTAAAGCTATGTTTGGCTTCATATCAGATTGGTCATTTAACCATCCTTGCCCTGGTAATTAGTTGAAAAACGATGTGGTGTAGAATTGGACACGGTAATGTGGAGAGGCATTTCAGAGTTTGAAAAAAAATTAGTAAATAGTAAGAAGTTAGGACATCCAAATATTTCACTGCCTTTTTGTATGAGTACTGATGGAAGTTTATAGTGTTTGGGGGTAGAAATTTTCCAATTAATACTTACTGAGATGAGGGTTGAACACACAACTATTGCTTTTGCTATCAGAACATTACAGCCACATGAAAGGACTATTACATTCCAGAATTAGAGGCTTTGGCAATTACTCCTGGGTTTCAAAAGTTTGAGTACTATTTGCTTGGACTTGAGACCATAGTGTATATAGATCATAATGCTTTGATAAATGCAGGGTCCAGGGTGAAGCACACCAATTTCACTGTGTGGGCTGCGTATTTGCAACAATTTGATTTGGATGTAAGGTATGTAAAAGGAAAAGCCAATTTTGTGTCTCATGCATTATCTCACACCAGACAAGTGTATCCCCAATGTTTGCATAGTAGAGTAATATTGGAGTATGTGTATGTGGAGAAAGTGTTTGCACTGCAATCACCGACATAATGTAACTGCGGCGGAATAAGGGGAACCTGGCCGCATTCACCAAGGCAGATGGAAAACAATCCACAGGCTGGCTGGCACACTGGACCTCGACATTAAACTGCCGGGCAAATTTGTGCCAGGGACTGATATGCTTTCCCACCCAGAAAGAAGTGTGTTAGACTGTACGGCTAACCAGGCGGGCTTAAATTGGTACCTTGGTTAAAGAATTTCTGTCTAAAACGTAAGGTAAGCAGAAAATGAAAAGTGTGAACATATGAGGAGGATAATTAACATCTAAAGTAATCTGCTGATTGGTGCAGCAGTGGAGGCAATATGCAGTATGATCCATCTTGGATGCCAGGTCTTAATATTAATTGTGGTATAATAGATGTGTTTGTCTTCAATGGCATCAGTATATTGAGATAACAATTTACCTATAGAAGTGTGTCATGGTACAGCCTCATATAACATAAGGAAATTACAACTTTAAACATTGTTGCCTAGAGTAATTTGTGGAAATAATAAGCAAGATTTGTATGTATATCACACTTCAAGCTAAAATGTTAAGTAATTTAATGGAGAAAAGTGAAATAATAGACATTCTAAGTGATAATTTTGTCTGGTTGGTAATGAGCATTAAGTTTGCCATAGCATAAGAATCTTTTACTTTGGAGTGTTTTTCAGTAGAGTCAGTTTTGCATTAGGTAAGCAGAGCAGGTGTTTATTTATTAGATAATGAAATAATAAAAGAGTGAATAATGTTATTGACTTAAGGGTTAGGGAGCCTGTCTCTGCAGTTGGTATATTTTTTAATAATGTGCTCCACTAGTTAACTAAGTGAGAATGCAGCTGACAGACATGCTTGAGTAATGAAAAAGATAAATGTATACAAACAAATATGGTGTAAATATATTAATGATCTAACTGTGAAATAAGCAACATTGGGTACTGTTTATATTGTGCAATTCATGACACTGCAGCTGGGAATGAGAGATTAAAAGAAAGAGTAATATTTACAAGTCATATAAGGCTCCATTATTCAATCTATCTGGAAACATCTATTTATTTTCTGAGGAATTCTGAGATTAAAGTGGATACTGAAATGAAGAAAAGTAATTTTGCTGATTAGCTGATAACTGTGACGATAGACTGATGTAAATATTCTGACAGGTCAACTATTAGGTAAAATTTTGTGATTTTTGTGAGGACTTAATTTTCAGTTTGAATGAGACTAGTGCTTAGAGTTGATTAGAGAAGTGGGGCAATGATTTGGTACAACTTCCATCCCCAGAAATTTTGATTTGAATAATAATTAAGTTATCATCACGTAAGTCTTTTTCTTTTTGTAATGTAAGGATTAGTAAATATATACTACTGCACATCTTGAGTTTTTGCTATTTTGCAGTTGGGAAAGAGACCCACATCTTTCAAATTTAACCATTTTCAGGCAGTTATGACTTAGAGTAATGTTTTGTGGTGTAATGTGCACTTTATTTATAAAAAATTCTAATCCACACCTTGCGTACTATAGTCAATTTTAGTGCTAATTGTTAAAATGTTATGAGAACTATGTGATGTACTTATTTATGATTTAAGAACTATTATTTGCCATTAGTGTTAAACTTTTTTTTTTCTTTAGACTTAAGTTTCAAGAAAACGTAAGTGTAGTAAAGTAGTGTATTTTGTCTCATTTTTTAACGTGCTGTGGTGGAGGAGAACCACTTCCATACTAACTGCCACTTGTACCTGTTGTGGGCATGGGCAACTTGATGAGAAACTGGGTAACAGCTCATTAAAAGTGTGAAAGTGCTTCTGAAAAATACCAAACATTGAGCAAGTGAAATTTTCTGCCTGAAAGTGAACTGGAATGCACAGTGCAATTTAACTTGTTGCAACCCATGGGAATTTATTATTTGAATCAAGTAATATGTATCTTAGAATGTAACCTTTGTTTACCCAAAAAAAGAAATCACATATGATGAAGATGCTTAACTGTTTTTAGAAGTATAACTTGTAGATATCTTATGTAAATGTACACTAAACTGTATGTAAATATTTTGTATGGGGTTTTTGTATGGCCAGTTCACATAAGTATAAATTTGAAAAAAAAATTTGAACTGTGGTTTGGATAAAATTTCATATGTTTATTCTTTTGTGTGTAGAATTTTAACCCACTGTCTGGGGTCACTGGTGGTCAGTAAATTGCCCAGTTAGCTATTTGCAATATCTATCTACTCAATCCAATGAGGGATGATGTGATGAAGCAATTCAGGATAATTTTTCTTCCCCTCTTGTTTTGCAGTGAGCCTCTTCTGACTAATTACCATTAGCATACACGAGTATAACCTGCATTTTCATATAAGAAAAAGGTTGGCTCCCAGTTTTAAAAAAATTTAACACCTGATCTAATTTTGTGCTTAGTGTTATGTATGTAATTGGTATGAAAATTTTTTTTGACTATTGCTACTTAGTATCCTTCATCATAGGGTGAAATCAGTAATTGTTTTGCAAATTAAATTCTGTTGTTGACATATAAACAAATATAAATTCTGTAATAATCTAAACATTCGGAAGACAAAACACTAGCATTCTTACGTATTTATTTCACTCTATTCAAAAACTAGTTATTAAAGCCACCCCTTAATTAATTCCACAGTAATTAACAGTTTGTTAGAAGTATTGTATATGTAACAGTATTTGTTAATTTCATGATTTAAACAACTAAATTGGCTTAACCCTCACCATAGTAGAAACTGTTGAAAAGAACCAATTTTTTATGTATTCAATTAATTTAATGACTAAGTTTTAACCCTTTAACTGCTCTGGACATTTTAACATGCACGCCTTTGCCCCTGTCCCTGTCCCAGTCGATCAATCAATCTACTGTGTAGAAAGGTTTATTTACTAGTATTCTGTACAACTTAGCTTTGTAGATATTGACAGGTAACTCTTTTAAATCTATACTTAACTTATTGTACAACTTAAGTCCAAGAACTAAATATGAATTCTGTGACTTGGATAGTCTTTGATATGGTACATCTAAACATGATTTGTTCCTGGTGTTGTGGCTATGCACATCCCTTCTTAATGATATATTTAAAATATTGTTCCTAACATACAATAGAGCATTATAGACGCAAAAGTTTATTACCGTCAGGCATTGCAATTTAACAAACAAGGGTTTACAGTGTTCTAACTTATCGGAATTGGTTATTATTCTTACTAATTTTTTTTTGTAAAAGTAGAATGCCCTTTATGTGACTGCTATTGCCCCACAATAAGATTCTATATGATATGATACTTTGAAAGAAAGCAAAATATGCTGATCTTATATAACTATTACGGACATGTATTTTTATGTTTCTAATTAAATAGATAACTCTTGAGAGTCTGGCAGATAAATGTTTGACGTGTGGTTCCCATGTCAACTTGTTGTCTTCTAAAACACCTAAAAACTTTCTACTTTCTAAGTCATGATTCTCTCTTAAGCAGAAGGAAAGTGCCTGGGTCTTACTTTCATTTAGTTGAAAACCATTTGCTCTAAACCATAATGAACTCTGAACAAAGGTATCTTTAACTATATTTTTTAGTGTATTTAAATCTGAGCTTTTATTTAAAAAAGTTGTGTCATTGGCATACTTTATTGTGTGAGAGTTTACAAAAGATGGCAGGTCATTAATAATAAGTAAAAACAATAGAGCTCCAAGTACTGAGCGCTGTGGCACGCCAGACCTAACATTAATCAGATCTGACTACTCCCTGTTAATGCATGCTACTTGTTGGCAGTTCTCAAGGAAGGATTTAATCATATTTATTCTGCTATTAGCAAAACCATAATAGGATAACTTATTCAGTAAAGTATCATGGTCCACACAGTCAAACGCTCTGCTCAGATCACAAAATGTAGCCTGAGCAAATCCTAGCCTCAAACACATCCAGAACAAATTTTACAAGCATGTGTCGTGGATTTACCTTTCATGAATCCATATAGTTTGTCACTGATTAAGTTTAAGTTATCTAAATACATACTAACATGATTATACATAATTGTTTCGAGAATTTTTGAGAAAACAGAAGTTAACGATACTAGTCTGTAACTAGCGGGACAGTTCTTATCAACTTTCTTATATACTGGGACCACTCTAGATATTTTTAGTACATCAGAAAACTTGTTTTCAGCTAGACATTTTTTTACACAGTAGGTTAAGGGATCAGTTATGCAGTCAATAGTATCTTTCAATAAGTTACATGATAAATCATAGTAATCAACGCTATCTGAGGCTTTGAAATTTTTAACTGTTTTCAGAATTTTATTGGTACACACCTCTGTGAAGTTGAAAATGCTCTGGTGGGGCCATTCAAAATAGTTGTCAATGAAGTTATAGGCATTTTCTAGAGGTTTGTCTATTGAGGTGCATATTTCTCCAATAGATTGGACGCAGAATTTATTGAATTCATCTGGGGATATGGCAAAAAGTCTTTTTCTTTAGTGTGTGCCACAAAGTTAATTATACTCCAGACTTTTTTGCATTTATTTCTAGACTTTTCAATGAGGGCTGTATTATATAGCTTCTTAGCATCATTAATAGCCTGTCTATAATTACACTTAGCTCTGGAATATAATTCCATATGTAGTTCAGATTTGCTGTTCTTGTACATACCAGAATAGAGCATAACAGTGTCTTTCATTTGCCCTAACTGTGGCGTATACCATTCCCTGTTTTTCCTTCTCTTATAACAACTACTATCTTTAATATTTAGCACCGCCTACACAAAAGTATAGTAACCTAGATCTCAACACTCCCTGTGAGAAACTGCACTTTGAAACATCAGGTATAGTAATTGAGTGCCTTAAAATATTAGTAGTAGTAGTAGTAGTAGTAGTAGTAGTCCACAGGTCACCTAGTGGCAAACACCTTCAGAGCACACAGCGACAGGTACAAAGGCATGCATGTTAACACATCCAGAACAGTTAAAGGGTTAATTGTAATTTCTGCAAATTTAACTTCGAATAATGTGTAGCTTCAGCACGTATTATTGTGAGGATATATAAGGGCCCAATTTTAGGTCCCAAGACAGTCAGTCCATGGCTGAGTTTAAGAAGAGAAATCCATGTTGGTTAGATCAACAACAATGTATCAACTTAACTGTGCAATAAGTGTAACAAAATTAGGCCATGTGTTAAAACAATGACAATGTCTATTCCATATGTACCTGATTATTCTGGAAGAACTGTGAATTACATTTTTACTGCTCATAGATATTCAACACTAAACTATTGTAACAGTATGTTGATGTTTGCCTGAAAACTATTAATGAGAGTTATCGAAAGTTAAACAGTACTGCACTGGCCATATTAAATGTGTATATGGGAGGTTGTGTGAAGTGAAAGTAAACAACTCTTAATTGCAAATGTGTACCTGTGGGCTTCATTATTTACGGCAGACAGTACTGCATTTCCAGCCCCTATTTTTGCAGCTAGTACATCGACACAGAGGACAACAAATGAAAAAATAAAGAAGACAAACTAGCACATAATGACTCCTTACAGTGGCTCCAACAGCTTTGCAAGGACATGATCTTTAACTGGATACCTGGCCACTTCAGGATACAGGGAATCGACATGGCCAACAGAGCAGCCAAGGAAGCATTTTGGGATGGTGGTGTTTGTCAGAGTCCCATCCCTAGGCATGCTGTCATCTCATTATCGAACTGTCTCATCACGTGTCTGTGGGAAACCTGTCTGTCACCTTCAGCCATTTGAACTGTGGTTCCCCAAATTGATCGCACAGTCATGACACACTTTAGACTTCGTGTCACCCTCTAAGCTGGAAGCAGGTTCTGCTTACCAGTCTGTGCACTGGACATAGCCCTTCCACAAATGGCTTCCTCTTCTTGTGGGAGGATCCATTACTCTTAGGTTTGTGGCGTCATTTGCATCCAAGTGATAAACTTCTGGACAAGACTCCTAGATGACCAATTATAGGAACTGGAGAACATATTGTGTGTCTACCCAGTTGTAAAAGCCTGTATAAGAGAAAGGCACCACTCATATATAGTGGTAGGAAGGTTGGCACCCACACACACGATAGGAAATAGTATTCTCACTCGCTGTTGAGGTCTTTAAGACTATTTGTATTCTTAACTAGTTCTAGAGAGTAGAATTATTTGTCAAGCAGATAAGATTTCATTTTGTTTGTATTGAGTTTTATTACCTATTAAATTCTTTGCATCAATATGTAGGTGACACATTTTTATGAAAATGTCACTTTCTTCTATGCCACACTTAGGCCAATGGATCACTTAGTCATAAACATGGAATGATTTGGCTTCATGGCTGCACCCACTTACTATGCTCAGGGGACAGGCTTCATGAGGGGAAATGAAGAGTCATTTTCATTAGTGATACCCATTTATTTTCCCATACCTTACAAGATGGTACAGACAACATTTGTCATTAATATCTGTCTGTACAGGTGCATTGCACTGACAGTATGGCTCGATCAATGAAAGCAGAGGCTATACGCTCCGGTGGTGAGCCGTGGCATGACCGCATGAACCGAAAAGGCCGCGTCTCTGAAAGTACAGTTTTTTGTGCAGCTGATGGAGGCTTGTGACTTTCATGGGTGGGAAAAATGCATCACTAAATGAACAGATGCATGCCATGGATTGAGCAAATGTGCAACACTGCATATGTTTTTGTGGGGAGCCATTTTAACCCATGTGGTTGGCACTGAGGAAGATCAGAGACATTTTGTGTAATGTTGACCAGCTCACACTGCCCACATGCTTCATCCTGTGAGAGCTGGAGCACAATGCACTATTGCCAAAATTTGCCATAATGGGAAAGTTGTGTGCTTGGGCAGTGTGATTGCTGGCACTCTGTGCTTGTCGGCTGTGCTGCAGTTATGCTCTTTAAGTGTCTCTGTGGTGTGGCTGCCACCCAGATCCCCCCTCAAGGAGAGGAACTCCAGAGCTGGCTAGTGAGAATCTGCTCCAATTGACCTCTCTGCAGAGGTTGAGCAGCTGCCAGACACCTCATGATGGGCTGGCACTGTATCATCACATCATCTCCTCTTTGTTGGAGAGCTATCTGGATCTGATGATTCATCATTTTCTTTTTCCATTTAAATTCTTAGATTCCCCTTTTTTCTGAATTGAGCTTGTGGGCTCTTGATGAAAGACAAGCAATCATTGCCCATTGGAAAGGTGAGTGGAGCTGCAGTGGTGGCACCCACAGCAGCTGCGGGGAGTGTGGAAGCTGCTGCACATGCACCAATCACAGGAGAAACTGCACCTGCAGAAGATTGGTAGCGTATACTGTGGCAGAAATACTGAATTCAGTGTTCCGAAACTGTTTCACTGCGGAAAATCGTAACACGGTCCCTGACTTCAGCCGTCACACAGACGCCAAAATGGAAAATATTGAAATAAACGATATCGGAATTGAAAAACAACTGCTATCACTTAGTAGCGGAAAAGCATCCGGACCAGACGAGATACCCTTAAGATTCTACAGTGATTATGCTAAAGAACTTGCCCCCTTTCTATCAGCAATTTATCGTAGATCGCTGGAAGAACGTAAAGTACCTAGCGACTGGAAGAAAGCGCAGGTCGTTCCCATTTTCAAGAAGGGTCATAAATCAGATGCGAATAATTATAGGCCTATTTCGCTTACGTCAATCTGTTGTAGAATAATGGAACATGTTTTGTGTTCTCGTATTATGACGTTCTTAGATAATACAAATCTCCTTCATCATAACCAACATGGATTCCGCAAACAGAGATTATGTGAAACTCAGCTCGCCCTATTTGCCCAAGAAATTCACAGTGCCGTAGACACTGGCGAGCAGATTGATGCCGTATTCCTGGACTTCAGGAAGGCATTTGATACGGTTCCGCAGTTACGTTTAGTGAAAAAAATATGAGCTTATGGAATATCGGACCAGGTTTGTGATTGGATTCAGGATTTCCTAGAAGAAAGAACACAACATGTCATTCTTAACGGTTCAAAATCTGCAGATGTAGAGGTAATTTCGGGAGTACCGCATGGAAGCGTGATAGGACCTTTATTGTTTACAATATACATAAATGACTTAGTTGACAACATCGGTAGCTCCGTGAGGCTATTTGCAGATGACACGGTTGTCTACAAGAAAGTAGCAACATCAGAAGACCCGTACGTACTCCAGGAGGACCTGCGGAGGATTAATGCATGGTGCGTCAGCTGGCAGCTTTCCCTAAACGTAGATAAATGTAATATAATGCGCATACATAGGGGCAGAAATCCATTCCAGTACGATTATGCCATAGGTGGTAAATCATTGGAAGCGGTAACGACCGTAAAATACTTAGGAGTTACTATCCGGAGCGATCTGAAGTGGAAGGATCACATAAAACAAATAGTGGGAAAAGCAGGCGCCAGGTTGAGATTCATAGGAAGAATTCTAAGAAAATGTGACTCATCGACGAAAGAAGTAGCTTACAAAACGCTTGTTCGTCCGATTCTTGAGTGTTGCTCATCAGTGTGGGACCCTTACCAGGTTGGATTAATAGAAGAGATAGACATGATCCAGCAAAAAGCAGCGCGATTCGTCATGGGGACATTTAGTCAGTGCGAGAGCGTTACGGAGATGCTGAACAAGCTCCAGTGGCGGACACTTCAAGAAAGGCGTTACGCAATACAGAGAGGTTTATTATCAAAATTACGAGAGAGCACATTCCGGGAAGAGATGGGCGACATATTACAACCGCCCACATATATCTCGCGTAATGATCACAACGAAAAGATCCGAGAAATTAGAGCAAATACGGAGACTTACAAGCAGTCGTTCTTCCCACGCACAATTCGTGAATGGAACAGGGAAGGTGGGATCAGATAGTGGTACAATAAGTACCCTCCGCCACACACTGTAAGGTGGCTTGCGGAGTATAGATGTAGATGTAGATGTAGATGTAGATGTAGATACATGTGGGAGTGTTCCAGCAGCTGATAGAGTATGGTGATAAGTTGAGACTGTGAGTACTGGGCTGGCCAGAGGCAGGCAGAGCTGGAGCATTTCTCTTGTCCAGCACTAAGTGCACCCATTGCTTTTTCCATGGTGAGATCCGCTTGATCAGCTCTTTCTGCAGTTGTTTATATGATGAATGCATTGGTAGGTCAGTGTTATATCCTGCACTTAAGCCATGCATTTTTGGTACAGTTGGTTAATTACAAGCTCAAATTTTGCAAGGTAACAGGTTACACAGATGTTCATGAAGACAGCCTCTGTTTGGCCAAACCGTATTAGAAGGTCACAGGGCCAAAAAGGATGTAGCCTGCCCAACACCCATACAGTGCTTGTGGGTGCTCCTGCAATTGTAGGAGGCATCAGTGTGGTGGAGTTTCCTGCTCCAAAATTTTCTTTGGCTGTCTGAGGCTGCATGATGCCGGATTGTGTAGGGCATGATTGTATCTCCCTCTACAGCCTGTGGTTGTTTGCGAGCAGGGCTTGTCACCATCTTACCTTAGTCAAGTCATACCAATGATCAGCCAGCTGGAGTGGCCGAACGGTTCTAGGCACTACAGGCTGGAACCGCGTGACCGCTACGGTCGCAGGTTCAAATCCTGCCTCGGGCATGGATGTGTGTGATGTCCTTAGGTTAGTTAGGTTTAAGTAGTTATAAGTTCTAGGGGACTGATGACCTGAGCTGTTGAGTCCCATAGTGCTCAAATCCATTTGACCATTTTGAACCGATGATCATTTATCATCTCATTTAGTCTCAGATCACATCAGAGTCACCAGTGATGGGGTATGTAGTTAGCAGTGCCTACACATAAGTGTGCAGTGAACAGGCTTTACTGGCATGCCCATACATGATGCTTGTGGGACAGACTTGGTGACTGGAAATGATGAGTCATTTTTGTCAATGACAAATTTTTCCATATCTCGCAAGTTAGTACAAACATCTGTCATTAATGTCCATTCATGTAACCATGTTGTACTTGCAGTTAGGTCATATCAGTGTTTCAGAAGGTTTTACACTCCAGTGGCAAGCCATGGGTTGACTGTGTGAACTGAGAGAGTAAAAGGCTGCATCTCTGGAAGTTCACTTTTCAGCACATCCCACGGAGTGTCGTGACCTTCGCAAAAGGTAGAAAAAGCACCAGGAAATGAATGGATGCACACTATGAAATTAATGAATTCACAATTCTTCATGTATGCATTTGTGGCGAGACTCATTAGTTTGACCCACATGGTTTGTGATGAGAAATGTCAGAAATGTGTGTCACGTCACGTTGACCAGCTCGCATTGCCCGCCTGTTCTGTGCCTTGTCGACCTGCAAGTTACACACCGTTGCCAGACTTTGACATAATGGAAAAACTGTGTGTGTGTGTGGGCCACATGCATGCTTGGCACCAGTGACTTGTCAGCTGTGCTGCAATCACACCCTTCACGCGTTTCTTTGGTGCAGCCACCACACAGCTATTTCTGTCATTGATCATTACCGACAAATCTCATAAGGAAGTAAATAAGTTGGAAGCTGTCAACACCACGCCCATTCAATTTCAAGAGCTTTTTGGGAAAGTTTCTAGAGTGAAAACCATGCATTACCTTTATTACATGCTTCTATTCAGAACACACTTTCATCATCAATGAGACCCCTGAATATAAGATTGTAATGCAATAGTGAATGAAAATATCTTCAACAGTTTGATCTTAAGTTGAAAATGTCTAAAATATTTCCGTTTTATCTTGGCTGTTGAACTAGTTGCTCAAGACAGTTTCTGGAAAATGTTCAAAACACTTCACAAGCTGGGTTGTTGATAACCACTACAGTCAAGCCATCGATGCACCAGTCTATTCTTAAACAGCAAAAGTTGCCTCCAGCTAATGAAAGACGTGAATTTCCTATGCTACTGAGTGTAGTCCTCCGTGAATTTTTCTAAAACTACTGTGGTGGAATCAGCTGTCCAGTAAAAACACCTGACAAATTACTTTTCACCTAGGCCTGCTACTCATGTCAAGGTAACTTCAGCTACACCTTTCCATCCTAAATGGTTTAATACTTTTGTGAACATCAATGAACACTCCCTCCTATGGTGTCCAATGCCTTTGCAATAAATGTTCCATGCGTCATTAAATATTTCAGACCTTTCTGCTGCAAGTTTTTCACCTCTCAATCCCAAGAATAATTTGAGTGTGAGAAATTCCTGGAGAGGAGTAAATTCAGAAACTTAACTTCAACAACACACTGGTTGAATTTTGGCAGTTTAAAATATCCTTATTCTGGAAGCAGTCTGATTAGACTATCTGCAAATCAACTGCCAAGTGCTCACCAGAGGACCTCAAATTACCGCCTAGCTTAAGACCCTTATGTACACTCCACAAGTGCTTGGTTAACCAAGTAGCCACTTACTTTGAGTAGTGCACCCCTTCCTATCAAGGGGAGTGCAACTCTCCATCTGATAATGCAGGTTTAGAGATCAGAAGCTACAATTGCCACAGTTGACAAAAGCTTTGGTTGAAACACATCACCCAGCTTCAAAACAAAGGATGCTGATCAATTCTGGTAACAATGCTGAAAAATAATCACACTCAGTCACTGGTAAAAGTGGAGAGGTGAGATTGTATCCTTTGATTGACCAGTCTTCTTATTTATAAAATGTGCAAGTGAATAGAAATTATTTGCACTAGCCAACCTGCCATTGTATTTGCAGTAGTCAAATAATTTGTAATCTTACCACATACAAATTTTGAAAAACTTATGATTTTAAAGTGCTCACCTAATGCAATAATATAACGTAATTTGTTTGCAAAAACACATAAGTGAATCAGTGTTTCAAGGCAAATGTAAATCCGCCATGGATGTGAGAATCAGAAAACGAAAACTGATATCTGATTGTGAATCAAATGACAATGGTAGGCTCAATACAAATACTAAATTTGGTTTTCTGGAAGAAAAGAATTTAAGAGGGTGATTTGCAAGAATAATTACTCCATTTCTGCAGAAACAGAGTAGGTTTATTTGAACTCCATATGACCTGCATCGTTGGAGGTATATCTGCATCCTCAGCAAACCACCGCACAGTGCTTCGTGGAGGGTATATTGTACCACTACTAGTAGTTACCTTTCTTGTTCCAGTCTCAGATGGAGTGAGGGGGAAAACTGAGTATATTTCTCCATATGAGTCCTAGTTTCCCATATGTTGTTTCATTAAATATTTGTTGGCAGCAGTAGGCTAGTTCTGCAGTCAGCTTCAAATGTCAGTTCTCTTAACTGTCATGTTGTTAGAAGTGCATGTCTTCTTGCATTCAGGGACTCCCATTTGAGTTCCCAAAGCATGCCCATGACTCTTGCATGCTGATCAGACCCACCAGTAACAAATCCAGCAGCCTGCCTCTGAATTGCTTCGATGTCGTACTTCAGTCCAATCTGGTGCAAATCCTATTCAGTTAAACAGTACAAAAGTGTAGGTAACACTACTGTTCTACATGCAGTCTTCTTTGCAGATGAACCGCACTTATCTAATATGCTCCCAGTAAACCAAAGCAGACCATTTGTCTTCCTTACCACTAACTTCACAGGTACTATGGGATGCTGGGGCTTGTAAAGTCTGGTACCATTTGGGAGGAACAGGAAGTTACTTGTTCATAGTAACAGTATTTCCCTTTTTCATCATGTTACAAAGCTCTGAAATGTGAAGCAATGAAAAATACTATGTGAAAAACCTGTTACTATTCAGGTTCATTTCTAAACAGTTAAAATTTAAAATAACATGGGGAGAGGATTATGTGTGACATCATTCTGAACTGCTTCTTTCTCAGGAATAAACATGTGAAAACTGTTGTAAGATACCTTTATTTGTGTAGGAGTTATGATCTATGAAATTTTGGGACACTTGTCAAAGTCAGCATTACAGCATATGCTCAATATGACGTTCATTGTGCCAGTCCAGTTTTGCGAGTCATGCTGCACACATCACAGGATCTGAGGCTCCAGCTGTAAGATCAGGATCCTGCGGTGGCCATTCAATAAAACCCGTCCTACTTATCCAGTGACCTCTAAAATATTTCAGCCAGAAACAGTCTGACTTCAGTGGCTTATTGGGGAGGTGCACAGTCTCATTGGAAGGTGGTTGGGGAATCACCCTCTGATTCATCAGTGTTGGAAGCACATAACCATGGATCATAATAAGATACTTCACACCATTCAAGGTTCCACCAATAAACACTGGACCCACGATTCTTGGCCCAAATCCCATGACAGATGATCACTTTTTGACCATTAGCACATGTCTAGGGATCCACGCACCAGAGTGTTAGCATCTGACAAGTATAAATGATTTACTTCTCCTTGTACATAAAAATTAACTTTGTCACTCAACAACACCTGTCATATGAAGTTTGGATTCCTATTACTCTGATCAAAAGCCCAGTCCACAAATTGCACCTGCCAATCAGAATCGCCATCAGAGATGATACTGAGACTGTAGCTAATACAGGTGCCACAAGTGTGTTTGCAACACACACAGCTTTAAACCTTGACACCAGATGTTACTGATAACCAGTGCATGCAGTGATGTGGACTTACCACAAAGAGTGACAAAATTTCTTACCATCTTGTCATCAGTGGTTGTTCTTCGATGTCCAATACATGGCTTATCAAGTAACTTGAATGGTGTTGTGTGTGAAACACCATTTCTCTCAGGATGCCGGACATTGAAGTCAGCAGCAATCACTCTGGTACCTCACCCACCACTCATTAACACAAATTCAATGTGTTCCTGTGTGTGCCATTGTGAATCAGCAGACTAGGGAGGATGTCATTATCAGGAAAAAAAAAACTGGTGTTTTACGGGTCGCAGCATGGAATGTCAGATCCCTTAATCGGGCAAGTAGGTTAGAAAGTTTGAAAAGGGAAATGGATAGGTTAAAGTTAGATATAGTGGGAATTAATGAAGTTCAGTGGCAGGCGGAACAAGACTTATGATCAGGTGAATACGGGGTTATAAATACAAAATCAAATAGGGGTAATGCAGCAGTGGCTATAATAAAGAATAAAAAAAATAGGAGTGCGGGTAAGCTACTACAAACAGCATAGTGAATGCATTATAGTGGCCAAGATGGACATGAAGCCCATGCCTACTACAGTAGTACAAGTTTATATGCCAACTAGCTCCGCAGATGATGAAGAGATTGATGAAATGTATGATGAGATAAAAGAAATTATTCAGATAGTGAAGGGAGACGAAAATTTAATAGTCATGGGTGACTGGAATTTGGTAGTAGGAAAAGGAAGAGGAGGAAACATAGTAGGTGAATATGGAATGGGGACAATGAATGAAAGAGGAAGCTGTCTGGTAGAATTTTGCACAGAGCATAACTTAATCATAGCCAACACTTGGTTCAAGAATCATAAAAGAAGGTTGTATACATGAAAGAGCCCTGGAGATACTAAAGGGTTTCAGATAGATCATATTATGGTGAGACAGAGATTTAGGAACCAGGTTTTAAATTGTAAGACATTTCCAGGGGCAGATGTGGAATCTGACCACAAATTATTGGTTATGAACTGTAGATTAAAACTGAAGAAACTGCAGAAAGGTGGGAATTTAACGAGATGGGACCTGGATAAACTGACAGATCCAGAGGTTGTATAGTGTTTCAGGGAGAGTATTGGGGAATGATTGACAGGAATGGGGGAAAGAAATACAGTAGAAGTAGTATGGGTAGCTTTGAGGGATGAAATAGTGAAGGCAGCAGAGGATCAACTAGGTAAAAAGACGATGGCTCGTAGAAATCCTTGGGTAACAGAAGAGATACTGAATTTAATCGATGAAAGGAGAAAATAAAAAATGCAGTAAATGAAGCAGGCAAAAAGGAATACCAACGTCTCAAAAATGAGATCGACAGGAAGTGCAAAATGCCTAAGAAGGGATGGCTAGAGGAAAAATGTAAGGATGTAGAGGCACATGTCACTAAGGGTAAGATAGATACTGCCTACAGGGAAATTAAAGTGACCTTTGGAGAAAAGAGGATGACTTGCATGAATATCAAGAGCTCAGATGGAAACCCAGTACTATACAAGGAAGGGAAAGCAGAAAGGTGGAAGGAGTATATAGAGGATCTATACAAGGGTGATGTTCCTGAGGACAATATTATAGAAATGGAAGAGAATGTAGATGAAGATTAAATGGGAGATATGATACTGCGTGAAGAGTTTGACACAGCACTGAAAGATCTAAGTTGAAACAAGACCCCGGGAGTAGACAACATCCCATTAGAACTAATGACAGCCTTGGGAGGGCCAGGCCTAACAAAACTCTACCATTTAGTGAGCAAGATGTATGAGAAAGGCGAAATACCCTCAGACTTCAAGAAGAATATAATAATCCCAATCCCAAAGAAAGCAGGTGTTGACGGATGTGAAAATTACCGATTTATCAGTTCAATAAGTCACGGCTGCAAAATACTAACACAAATTCTTTACAGATGAGTGGAAAAACTGGTAGAAGCTGACCTCAGGGAAGATCAGTTTGAATTCTGTAGAGATGGTGGAACATGTGAGGCAAAAATGACCCTACAAATTATCTTAGAAAAATAGATTAATGAAAGGAAAACCTACATTTCTAGCATTTGTAGACTAAGAGAGAGATTTTGACATTGTTGACTGGAATACTCTTTCAAATTCTGAAGGTGGCAGGGGTAAAATATAGGGAGTGAAAGGCTATTTACAATTTGTTCAGAAACCAGATGGCAGTTATAAGAGTCGAGGGACATGAAAGGGAAGCAGTTGTAGGGAAGGGAGTGAGACAGTGTTGTAGCTTATCCCCAATGTTATTCAATCTGTATATTGAGCAGGCATTTAAGGAAACAAAGGAAAATTCAGAATATGAATTAAAATCCATGGAGAAGAAATAAAAATTTTGAGGTTCGCCAATGACATTGTAATTCTGTCAGAGACATCAAAGGACCTGAAAGAGCAGTTGAACAGAATGGACAGTGTCTTGAAAGGAGGATATAAGATGAACATCCACAAAAGCAAAACGAGGATAATGGAATGTAGTCAAATTAAGTCAGGTGATACTGAGGGAATTAGATTAGGAAATGAGACACCTAAAGTAGTAAAGGAATTTTGTTATTTGGGGAGCAAAGTAATTGATGATGGTCGAACTAGAGAGGATATAAAATGTAGAGTGGCAATGGCAAGGAAATCATTTCTGAAGAAGAGGAATTTGTTAACATTGAGTATAGATTTAGGTGTCAGGAAGTCGTTTCTGAAAGTATTTGTATGGAGTGTGGCCGTGTATGGAAGTGAAACATGGACGATAAATAGTTTGGACAAGAAGAGAATAGAAGCTTTCGAAATGTGGTGCTACGGAAGAATGCTGAAGATTAGATGGGTAGATCCCATAACTAATGAGGAGGTATTGAATAGGATTGGGAAGAAGAGAAGTTTGTGGCACAACTTGACTAGAAGAAGGGATCGGTTGGTAGGACATGTTTTGAGGCATCAAGGGATCACCAATTTAGCATTTGAGGGCAGCGTGGAGGGTAAAAATCGTAGAGGGAGACCAAGAGATGAATGCACTAAGCAGATTCAGAAGGATGTAGGTTGCAGTAGGTACTGGGAGATGAAGAAGCTTGCACAGGATAGAGTAGCATGGAGAGCTGCATCAAACCAGTCTCAGGACTGAAGACCACAACAACAACAATACACAGTACAGAAATCACTGCCTATCATTATATCTTTTCCTTTTTCTCTCTGTTTTCTAATAAACATTACTGTATTGAAATCACTTTTTATTCCAAATATCACTGATCACATTATAGTAGTTAATTATATTTAAACAGTTGTAGCTCACCAAATGTGAATTGTAGTGATTGGCTTGTTGGCTAGCATCGTCTGCTGGTGTGTCTCGGCTGTAGCACAGCTGGCATTGTTTGCTCTGATGTAATTAACTTCTTTGGTGATATAGCTGTAACTCATAGCATTGGTCACTTGTTGGTTGTTCTTGATGTTTGTAAGTGCTGGTTAAACCGTCTTATCATGTGTTTGTATTCGCTTTGTTACTTTGTGATTTTCGTTATACTTGATCACTTTCAAAGAATAAAAGGTTTCACTTCTCTCATATGTTCTACTTTCTTATGTAAACATTTTTATTTTAATTAGATTAATTTGTTGCTTCAAGGTTCAAGGATGCAAAATTGTCTTCCAATTGCAGGGTCACCAAGTGCGCTGTCGCCGCCCTACTAATGAGTTTTATTATTTGCGTAGTTCAGCTCCAGCTTAATGTTGACTAAATTCATCGAGTGAAAGAAGGAACAGTGCAGCTGATGAAGAAAATGTCACCTATTGCGATCATTCACCAGTAACTGACGCTGCCTGACTACTTCTCGTAATAACTCTTATTCAGAACTCCTTTTCTACAATAGTTACAGCAATTTATTTCTGATACCTATGTACAGTCTGCTCTTGAGGTACCATCTACTGCGTTACCGCCCATTAAATTGCTTCTTCCTACTTTCGCTGTTATACACAAAGTTCCTCATAATACATTCTTCATTATTTTCCTCCGAAGTCCAACAACTGTGTCGGAGTATCCTGCTGCTGCGACTCTGGACCTCCAGCGAGTAACGTCGTCAGCCTCAGTGTGTTTGCTCCATAGCGGCCCACTACTTGCCGCATCAACGAAAGTCCGCGCCAGTTGCTGGCTCAGTGTTTGAATTATCTGCACATATAAAAACCAAATACTGCCACAGTATTTATGCACATAACTAAGAAATCCTGACACGCAACTGAATTTTATCATTTAATTAGAATTTGTGCTAGGCCAGGGGTGATAGATGGCGCATGCAACAGACCACTTGTCATCTGTTACACCACAGGCTGTTGCAGCAACTTACCCTATAGTACTCATCCCACTTGCTGACATCACAGGAAACATTTGGTTCTTAATAGATATCCTTTTTATCCAGCCACCTGTCCCTCACTCTATAGAATGATTCAGCTCTCTGAAGGAATTTTGTAACTTATTGCCCATATCTAATGGTCAGTAAGCTGAGCATTTGAGGTAGGGTTGCCAGCTGGGATTAGTGTTACATTCAAATGCATATTTTGTCCCAAAAGCTGGACTACCACTTTAAATAGAACTGACCAGTTGTGTATTTTCACTTTTTGATCAACAATTACTTTGAGGGGGTACTAACATTAGCTGCAATAAGCTATTAAAATAATTCAGTAGCTAAAGGTGAAAATTTGTGCCAGACTGTGACTCAAAGCCAGATTTCCTGCTTCACATAAGTGTTTGCCCTAGCTGTTTCAGCTATCTGAACACACTCTCTATCTGACCCAAATTCACAACTTCAAGCACGCTAACTGATAACATCCTCACTGCATGTGCACGATAGGGTTCAAACCTCTAGTGGGAATATGAAAATTGCTGCAAACATATCTTGTATGTGGGATAGGTTTAGAGTTTGGATCAAATGAAGGGTGTGCTCAGGTAGCCAGAATGTTTTAGGTGACTGCTCATGTAAAGCAGGAAATCTGGTTTTAAATCCTAGTCCACCACAAATTTTTAGCTTTCACCGGTGAATTGTTTCAATGTCCAATTGATGCTGATATTGGTATCTTCCTCCAAAAATTGATAATTACAGTCACTGTATCGAGAACAAAAGTATGTTCTGCTGGGCATGTCTGATGGAACATGACACACACATGTAATAAGTATTCAGATTTGTGATATCAACATGCAACATGTTTAATGGGGAAAAAAATTGAACAGCCTTGTAATTAGGCAGCTATAGTATCAACTAAGTGGTCTGTCTTCCGAACAATTTAGCCTTTTTCCTAAGCTATTCATATGTCAAAATACTTGTTCCTTATTAAAGAAAATAAACAATTATCTATCCTACAGAGACAGAAAACTTATACCCAATAACATTGGTTACTTTAAATGAGAAATGGATACTGAAGTATAGCTTCTTATATTTTTGTAAATCTAATTAAACATATTTTAAGAAGAACTTTAGTTTTCTTGGAAATCAGGTTCCGGAATTTTTGACAGAATAATTTTAAAGTACAGGATAGTGTTGTATTAGTTGATTTCAGTTTGTGTTTTTTTGTGAAATGAATGCAGACTTTAGATGTTGATAATAAGTCTGGGAATTGCATAGTAATATTCTGCCACTTTCAATAGTGCTTAATGAAAATGAAGCTGCAGATTGAAAGAAGCTGTCGTTTTAGTGTGTCAGTATCTTTTTACATGCAGTTGTCTATTCTTTTTTTTCATTAAACTCATGAAATTTTGTCACTGATCAAAGAAGTTGCCAGTACAGTGTTTAATGTTCTCTGCTTGAGAACGTGCCCAGTTCTTGACAGTTGTACCCAGGTTGGTTCATCAGCTAATGTCATTAGCTGTACTGCACTTTAAAAAAATAGGGGTTCATAAAAATTCTTTGTTAGTGAAGACCATAAATATAATTTTTGATACGTAGTTCATAATAAATGAGCTGTCTTCAGATAACAAAATTTTTAGTGTTAATCAATAATTGATTGAATACATTGTCATAAATTACAGCTGTATGCATTATACAACCTTACAACGTTTTTTGATCCTAATTTGTTTGCTATTTGATATTAAAATTGTATTAGTTATCAGTAAAAAATTATATTTATGATCTTTACTAATGGATTTTCTCTGAATGCACAGATTTCATTAAATGCAGATCACTCATCTCCAGTTCGACTGTCTGTGGCAGCATGGTTTCTTTCTTCCATTACCTGGACCTAGCTGTGAATGCACTGCGGCAGATCATGGGTAAGAAAGCTATGCAGAAACGTACTGTACTGAAACTTCCACCAGGCAGCATACAATGTAACTATTCCAAGCATCAGGAAAGGTCTTAATTTTGAATGAAAGGTGGAAATAATGGCAAAACCTTGGTATATTCTGGAATTTGATAATTTACACATTCACTGCCAAGCCCATGATAATCCAAACACAGTCATGCACAAACCCTTTCATTCATGTTAGCAAGTTTATGGTAACATATTTCCCAAAACCTGAACAGCTACTAAGCACAGATTGTACTTAAATGAAAATGCTTGCCATACTATTATGTTTATTGACGTCTAATATACTCAAGTTTTCAGTCAATGAACTACTCAATATGCCACGTAGAATTACTGCCTTTTTTTCATACACAAAATTACATTCATTGCCACGCAGCTGGACTGCTGTGTCATATTCAGACACAGTGGAGTTATTGATAACAAAACACAATAAGGGCATTAACATAAACTAGTTAAAACTTTTGATAAAGTGTTACTGCCAACTGTTTGAAAGATGTTGCAATGCTTGACATCTAAAAACATAGCAAATTTGTACTCTACACCATTCACAACTGTAGGTACATAATTAACATAAATAAAGGCGAAGAGGGTCCAGGACAGGACGCATTTCTCTCCCAGACACTAATCCACTGGTATTACTAAATGACTAACCTGGTTCATGATACCCAGCACCAGTTGCATGTTGCCTGTGTAATGGCTTCCAGGACCAATGAAATTTGACTTTCAAAATTTCATAAATATCTTTCAATTTCAGCCAGTAATTAAATTCCTGCTATGGCCTACTCATTAGGAGGTATAATCTTAGGTCAAATGTTGAATGGTAACTGTTGGAATCTGGCACCTCATACAAATACCTGGGTGTAATCCCTCACAGGGATATGAAAAGGAAAGATCACGTAGGCTCAGTTGTGGGTAAAGGTGGTAGACTACAGTTTATTGGCAGAATACTGGGGAAGTACAGTCAGTCTATAGAGGTGATAGCTTACAAATCACTTGCGTGAACAGTTCTAGAATATTGTTAAAGTGTGTGAGACCCTTACCAAATAAGTCTAGCAGGGCATATTGAACGTATACAGATCAGGGCAGTATGAATGGTCAGAGGTTGTAATCCACTGAGGGAACTGACCTGGAACCCTCTTGAAGATCGACACAATTGATTCTGAGAAAGTCTGCTGACAAAGTTTAAAGAACCAGCTTTATATTATGACTTTGCAAATGTACTGTAGTCCTCTCTGTATTCCTCACATAGGGATCATGTGGATAAGATAAGAATAATTACTGCATGCACAGAGGTGTTGCAAAAGTAGGTGTGTACCCACACAAACACAGTTAGAAATCCGAAACTAACAGAGTCTGAACTCAAGTTTATTTTTTATTTGTTTCACATATAACAGGTTGTCAAATAAGAGAATACATAAAAGAGAATCAATAACAAAGAGTAAAAAGGTAGGTATGAGAATCACAGTTGATGACTCTCTTCTCTGTGACTCCTGTGCGAACTGTGGAGAACAATCTCTGTGGTTGGCGCGAATTTTACGAGTCAGCTGCGATCGACGTGTGCGGTAGTCACCACATGAGACCCCTTGGTGAGAGTGGAGTTCAGATGTTCCTCTCTGTAGCGGGCAGGGAAGTGCACTTGTCTGCCTGAATGCGTGGTGCATCAAGGCTGCTGCTTTACTGACTGCGGAGGTAGCGGAGTGGGGTTCTGCATCGTTGTCTTGTGCTGATCGCTGTGCGATGCTGACATTGCCAGAGTGCCTTGAAGTATATAAGCAGGTTTCACTATACTTGTTTCCCATTCAGTACTATGTTTAGGGTGTGTGCATCTCTGCATATCACGCGATGAGGTCCAGTGTATGGCGGGTGTAGTGGTGGTTTGACGCCATCTGTTCGTAACAATACATGCGTGCAAGTTTTTAAATCGTTGTGCATGAATGACACCGGGGCTCCATGTCTGGACTGTTTTGCAGGTTTGATTTCCTTCATCATTTCTCTCAATCCTTGTAAATATTCTGACTGGACATCTGCATTCGGTACCCCTGAGTCGTCAGCAAACTCTCCAGGCAGACATATTGTTTCTCCGTAGACAAACTCTGCCGGGGAGGCATCCATATCAGGTTTAAAGATTGTCCTAGGATCTAACAGTACAATGGGTAATGCTTCCATCCATTTAGTACCATGGCAAATGAGGGCTGCTTTTAAGGTACAGTGCCATTTTTCTACCATTCCGTTGCTTGCCGAATGGTAGGTGGTGTTGTGGTGATGGCAGTATTCCCAGAATCTTGCTAACTGAGCAAATAGTTCTGATTCGAACTGTCATCCTCTATCAGTTGTTGTGTGGAGTGGGTAGCTGATTCTCGATATCCAGGTTGACATAAATGCCGTTGTCAGAGTTTCCACCAAGATGTTATCGGTAGGTATTGCTTCCAGCCAGCATGTATACCTGTCAATGATTGTTAGCAGGTAGCGATTACCACCTGATGGTGGAAGAGGTCCAATGACATCCAGATGAATGTGCAAGAAGCATGCCTTGACATCTGGGAATTGTCCAATTGGAGGGCTCATGTGTCTGCTCACTTTGAATAGCGGACAGCGTGGGCAAGATCCAATCCAGTTACGGCAATTGGGGTCTATTCCTGGCTATACAAATCTTTCGGACACCAGTCTGGTAGTTTATCGAACACTGGGGTGAAATAGGCCGTGGAGACAATCAAACACTCTTCTGCGATGTGTGATTGGAACGTAAGGGCGTGATTGATCATGTTGTACGTCACAATGTAGTCGTATATGTTCCCGGGCACATCAACTAGCTGTAACTTCAATGCCGTGTTGTCGTCACTCAACAGGGTGTTTAGCTCATCATCTTCCTGCTGGGCTTGTGCTAGTTTGGCCACAGTTACAGACTGTGTTATACTGGATACCTGTGACAAACAATCAGCTACCACGTTAGTTAAACCTGCGATGTGGCGTAAGCCTGTGGTGAATTGGCTTATGAACTCCAATTGAGAATACTGCCTTGGGGAGTATTTGTCACTGTTCTTGTTGAATGTGTAAGTCAAGGGCTTATGATCGGTAAAAATTACTTGTGGTCTGAAATGTTTGATCACTAAATATACAGCCAAAAATTTTCTATCGTAAGCACTCCAGCGTTGTTGTGCTGGTGACAACTTGTGCGAATAGTATGCTAGAGGTTGCCATGTGCCATCCACCAATTGTTGCAGGGCTGCACCAACACCAAACTGGTTAGTGCCACCACCAGTGCCAAAGGTGCTTCTAGTTTATTGTGTGCCAGCAGTGCGGCCTGAGCCAGGCTTTGATGTGTCACTTCGAATGCTGCATCAGATTCCTCATTCCATTGCATGGTTGCATTGCTGCGAACCTTGGGCCAGCTAATAACGAGTTTAATGGTGCCTGCTGTTCAGCTGTCTGTGGTAGATGCCTTCTGTAAAAGTTTAACATGCCTAGGTATCTTCTTAATTCTTTGACCATAATAGGCTTGGGCATGTGTAGAATAGCCTCAGCTTTTCCGGGTAAGGGTGCTGAACCTGTAGCGGATATGCGATGACCTAGAAATTCCACTTCAGGTTGGCAAAACAGGCATTTCGCTGTATTTAACACTATTCCAAACTTCTCTAAGCATTGGTGTACTTCTTTTAAATGCTGCTTGTGCTGTAAATTGTTTGCAGAATATATGAGAACGTCATCCAGGTAGGCAAAACAGAAGGTCAATCCTCGTAATACAGAATCCAGAAAACGTTGCCATGTCTGTGCAGCATTTCCCAGACCAAACATCATGAAATTACTTTCAAACAATCCAAAGGGTGTTGTTATGGCAGTGTTTGGTACCCTTTCTGCCGCTACAGGAATTTGTGTATAGCCCTTTGCGCAGTCTAGCACACTAAAGACTGTGGCACCGTGCAGCGCGTGATTGTAGTCCCTTAACAAAGGTACAGGATAACAATCCGGAATAGTTATGGCGTTCAGTGCTCTGTAGTCGCCACACGGACGCCAGGCTCCACCTTTTTTTGGTACGAGGTGTAAGGCTGACGCCCATGGACTGGATGACGGGCGTATAATTCCTCCTTTAAGCATTAGCTCGAATTCCGCTGTAGCTATAGCGAGGCATTCTGGTGGTAGTGTCCTAGGTTGACATGACACAGTCTGTGATTTTTATGTAGTGTACTGTATCATGCAACACTTTGTGCAGTGCTCCAGGTGGTTTCATTAATTCAGGAAAATCTGCTAGGGACTGCACGGTACTCTGTGTCTGCCATTTGAACCAACTTAATACTGGTACAGTCTGTGTCACGATAATAACAAGCCATTGATAGGTTGGTGAGACTGTCTATCAGGCAAGCATTGGCCAAGTCTGGCAAAAGTCTGAAGTGTGATAAGAAATCAGCTCCTAGTATTGCTTCTGCGACATCTGCTACTGTGAAATTCCATTTAAAATCTCTAGGGAGTCCCAAGTTCAGATTCTCTTGTTGTAATCCGTATGTTGAAATCTGTGAATTGTTGGCAGTGGATAAGTTAAATGTTGTGCACGGCTGGTAACAATGCAAGACTTGATAGTATACTGAGATCTGAACCAGTGTCGATTAAAAATTTCCTGCCTGGCGCACCATCTGTTATAAAAAGGCGTCAAGATGCAGGAAGATAGGAGGTAGCATCTACTGCCACTTTCCGCTCCAATTTCTGCATCTACATCTACATCCATACTCCACAAGCCACCTGACGGTGTGTGGCGGAGGGTACCTTGAGTACTTTTATCAGTTCTCCCTTACATTCCAGTCTCATATTGTTCATGGAAAGGAGGATTGTCGGTATGCCTCTGTGTGGGCTCTAATCTCTCTGTTTTTATCCTCATGGTCTCTTTGCGAGATATACGTAGGAGGGAGCAGTATACTGCTTGACTCTTCAGTGAAGGTATGTTCTCAAAACTTCAACAAAAGCCTGTACCAAGCCACTGAGCGTCTCTCCTGCAGAGTCTTCCACTGGAGTTTATCTATCATCTCTGTAACGCTTTCGCAATAACTAAATGATCCTGTAATGAAGCGCGCTGCTCTCCGTTGCATCTTCTCTCTCTCTTCTATCAACCCTTTCTGGTACGGATCCCCCACTGCTGAGCAGTATTCAAGCAGTGGGTGAACAAGCATTTGGAGAAAGAACGTGGGCTAATGCATTTACGTGCTTGCTCTCCATACCGACTATGATACCAACAAATGGTCTGTCTGTTCTCGGTTGTAGATTGCGATGCGAAACGACTTCCATGTCGTCATCGGCTACGGCTTCTCTGATTGACATTGATGCCATTCGACATTAGTTTCGAGAGCTGTGTGCATAGGAGTTTGACCTTGGCCGTTAGTGCATCGTAATCTGCCCAAGACACCATAGTAGATGCAGCTGCTGCGCTGACAGTTATGTCTACAACACTGACCTGTGTGTTCGGTGTGATCGCTTCCAGTATGCAGTCGGCGAGTTCTGCTACTGTGTCCAGTGACGTCTCGTTCTGCATGCCGATGACTGCTTTTACCTGTGGTGGCAGGTGGGAACTCCACAGGGTATGCAGAATGCTATCTGGAATCATGCCAGGGTCCTCCGTGCTGCGGAGATGGTGCAGGAACAGTAAAGGTTTCCTGTCACCAATTTCTTCTTGCGTCAATACTTGCCGGATTCTGTCTTCTTGAGAAATGGCTAAGCAACATATCAGTTCAGTCTTTAACCATTCATATGCATCCTCTGTTGGAGGAGCTGTTATGATATCTTGAACTTCAGTTGTGTAACGATGATCGAGTTGGCTTACTACGAGGGGAAACTTAGTTGTTTCTGCAGTTATTCCTGCGTACATGAAACTCGCTTCCAGCTGTGTGAACCACAGCATAGGGTTGTGTGGCCAAAAGGGTGGTAAGCAAACCGCTAGTCCTGACACTGCTGGCGTGTCCATATCCATATCTGCTGTTTGTTTTGCAGTCGGGGTCACCAATGTTGCGTAAGTAGGTGTGTACCCACGCAAACACAGTTAGAAATTGGAAACTAATGGAGTGTGAACTCAAGTCTCTCTTTTTATTTCTTTCATATATAACAGGCTGTCAAGTAAGAGAATACATAAAAGAGAATCGACAACAAAGTGAAAAAAGGTAGGTTTGAGAATCACAGTCAACAGCTCTCTTCTCTGTGACTCCCATGTGAACTGTGGAGATTCATCTCTGTGGTTGGAGCAAATTTTATGCGTCAGCTGCAATCAACGTGTGTGGTAGTCACCACAGAGGCATTCAGTCATTCACTCTTACTGCACTCCATACATGAACTGAATAGGAAGGAATGCCTAATAACTGGTACAGTGGAAAGTAGCCTCTGTCATGCACCTCGCAGTGATTTGCGGATTGTAGATGTAATGCCTTGAGTAGATGCAATGAGGCACTGTAGCTTGTGATGTGCAACTTACCCAGACTACATTCGTGCAGTATTCCATACTGAGAGTACTTCATGACTTCCGACTTTAACTGCAGGTTCTAACCTTCTCCAAATTTTTTCATGCACATATCTGTCAGATATTTAGATCTTAAAATAGCTAGAAACTTCTGATTGCTTTAGAAATAATTTAAAAATGTGGGAGTTTCATTCCTTAAGGAACTGGAGGTTTGCTGTTTAGTGTCAAATTGCTATAGCTACTTGTCTTGGCTGAGGTTTGTTCTATGGATTATACTAGGACATCTATCATAATATTTTTATCTGCTTGAGCCTTAATACAATGTTACATGGGAATTATGTTATCAATTTAAGCTGGATTTTAGCAAACACTTTAGCCACCATATTGCTTGTCTTCTAATCCGATAATATGCCTTTAACAGAAAAGCAGGAATGTAATCTGTTTGTGTCAGGCTTTGTTAACTTCAATCAGCTTTTTGATTATCCATGGCTTTCATTGTATACTGCACAAAATTAGTACAGTTTTTACACAGTCAAGATGACAGGACTCTTATTTTTTTGTTATATCAGATGTAAGTTTTTGGTTAAATACATAACATAGTGATTTGAGCACACATTTCTATTGATAGTTGTAAGGATGATTTCAGTCTTATCTGAACCATATTTTATAGGTACAGACCAACATATTATGATTCTTGTCCTTTTGAACCTTTCACATTTTCTCAATCTATGTTATAGCTTGCTCAGTAGTTTATATGATGTATTAAATTAAATTTTTGTTTAAGCTATTGTTGTTGAATTTAGAATATTTCTGTTTACATTTATTGTGCCTATGGAATAATCACATGCTGACTCAGAATTATCTAGTGTATCAGTGGACTATTCATACTGAACTCCTTCCTCCTTAGTAGAGTAATAATCTAATTGTTGTGTGCTGACATTATGAAGCTCCCGTGGTACTTTGATGTGTTGACTTGCTGTTTACTGTGATTATGCATATATAGGGTAATTATATTCAAAGTTAAATTTTCAAATCATTGTAGAAATAACACCACTGGTACGAATGACATCAAACTGCAATGGAATATTATCAGAGATGGGGAAATCGTATGGCAGATGAAAAATAAATAGTTACAAAATGTAGCAATAGCACTGCAAGTATCATAATTTAATAGTTTTCAACCACAAAACAGAAATGAATTGTACAACAATGCTTAAGATGTGTGTTTCATATTAAACAAACTGTGCTACTCAGTGTATATGGGTGTCAAGGTATGATACCATTAGTAATGTAAGCCCACCAACCACAACAGGTTCATATCACATTGAATGACAAAATTTGATTTTTAATTGTCCTGAGGCCAAAAACCGCATAAAAAGAATCAATCAAGATCAAATCAGATCAGATTATTAATTTCTGTGCCATTGGCTCAAAATATGTTCAATATCCTGCCCACTGTTTTTCGCAACAAGTTGAAATCAGAAACAGCATGTTCCACAACTGATTGAAGTGTTTCTGGGGTCATGTTCAGAATGTTTTGCACAATACATGACCTCAGTGCAGCTAAGTTTGCAATCAGAACACTGAACACAATGTCCCTGAGGTAGCCCCACAGCCAGAAGTAACATGGATTAAGATCAAATGATCAGGATGGCCAAGATGTAGGGAAATGGCGGCTGATTATTCTAGCTTTTCCAAAATGACGCTTCAGCAACTGCTTAACTGGATTTGCAATGTGTGGAGGTGCGCCATCTTGCATAAAAATAATCCCAACCACACATACAAGCTGTTGGAGAGCTGTAATGATGTGGTTGTGCAAACGAGACTGACAGCACTTAGCAGTGATGGTACAAGTAACAGGATCAAAAGCATTTCTCTTTGTAAATGATGCTGTACCCCCACACCACACAATGACCTTTTTAGGATGAAGGGGAATTGGTTGATTTGAGTGTGGATTTACTATGCCCATATTTGATAGTTCTGTGTATTGACATATCTTGTCAGATGGAAGTGTGCTTGATCTGTCCACAAAATCTTCCACAGACCATCTCAAATGGTACCATATTCAAAGGTCTGTCATCCTAGACCTCACTGATGTTGGCACCAATCCTAATTTTTATATTGGTGTCTACTACTTGGAGAATGACAACTGTTTGTCACTCAAGATTTTTCTGCATCCCTGCAAGCAGGAATATGAAGAGTTTCAACCAGATGTATACCAGCTCTCCTTCACTTAGGGAAAAGATGTCAACTGCCTATAGGGCAACTTCCTTCCATAACAGTGTGATAGAAATGTGACAGATAAGAAGCTCTACCTGCCAAGTAGCGTGCTTGATGCAGTACTGTATGTGTCTCAGATTTGCTAACATGCCCTTCAGCATTATAATAGCCAGGGTAATGAATAGAAGTTTGGGTGCCTAACTACACACATGCATTCTCTGGCACTCTTCAACAGCGTAGTTACTCATGGCACATTATTAAGTATTAATGGACTACTGCTTTAGACTTACTAGAAAGCAGACAGCTTACAAGAAATACAGTGCAAGATACCAGCAGTTGCCAGGCACCTCAAATGTGTAAGTTGTTTCCCAGTTTTTTATGAGAAGTCAGCGAGTAATGTTGGTTTGAATACTTATTACTCATAGCCAGAGAGAGAGAGAGAGAGAGAGAGAGAGAGAGAGAGAGAGAGAGAGAGCTACTCTGTGTCTAAATTAGCTTGTAAAATTTCATGCTGTAGATGTAAGCACTTGAACTAATATTGTTAAAGGCCACTAATCCAAGTAATCTGATCCCTTAAAGAATCAAACATGCTTGCATAACACAGAGTCAATAGTCTGATTACTTTAAAAATCAATTATTGTGTTAAATATTTGACTTCAAGTAGCTGGTGACCATTGCCACACTGCAGTCCACTTATCATGGGTTGGAAACCACTGCTCTGCACTGTTCACAACTGCATGTACATCATTAGCCTAAATCAGAGAGAGTAATGGATATAGGTCAGTATTTATTGTATTCCCAAACAGTGTTCCATCAATACAACCTAATGTCTAACCTGGTTCATGATACCCAGCACCAGATGCATGGTGGCTATGTAACAGCTTCCAGGGGCAACAAGAATTTGAATTTCAACATTTTATATATATTTTTATATTCAGTCAATAATTAAATACCTGTTTTGATCTACTCATTAACAAGGTATAATGTTAGGTCAAAGGTTTAACACAGTTTGACTGTAATATGGACATGATGGTGTTTTCAGTCAGTGTAGCTCATGATTGGCAAATTACACGGACTATATTAATGCAGTGTTTCATACTGAGAAAACTTGGTGACCTCAAACATAAGTTCAAATGTTATCTATTTTTTTTTCTTTTTTACTTGCAATTCAGATATCTAACACATTTAAACTGCTGCAAACATCTGATTGCTTTACAAATAATTTAAAAACTTGAGTGTTTGGTTCCTTAAGATATCATAGGTTCACTGTTTAATGTTGATTTGCTATTACTGCTTCTCCAGATGGAGGGTTCTTCTGTGGTTTATATTTTGCCTCCTTTCAGTGTATTTTAAACATGTACTTGAGTTGTAATACATTTAGTCCCTTGAGAATTACATTACCAATTTAAGCTATGTTTTAGCACACACTTTGGCCACCATATTGCTTGTCTTCTAATCCCATCATATGCCTTTGAAGTTAACAAGGGCCAACAAAATTAAATTACATTCCTGATTTTGTGAATTTCAGTCTTCTGACCACTCATGGCTTTTATTGTATACAGTATAAACATTTGTTCTATCTTTACACAGTCATGTAGTGTTAGGACTCCTGTTCTTTTGTTATATCACATGACAGTTTTTACTTAATTACTCAACATTGTGGTTTGAGTGTAGATTTGTGTTAATAATTGTAATGATGGGTTCAGTGTAATCTGAATGTGATGTGTAAGTACAAAAAAACATATTACTCCTCTAGTGCCTCAAAGGTTTCACAGTCCTTAACTCTCTATGAGTACTTCCTCACCAATTGATGGGCATTATGTACTGTATTTTGCTCTAAATGTTTTTTCCACTATTATGGTTAAATTGTGAATATTTCTCTTTCCATTTAGTTATTGTGCATATGAAAATATAATATGCAGATACTTGGAGTGCCAGTGGTCTACTCATATTGATCTCTCTGCCCCTTAAGTGAAGTAGTAATCCAGGTGTGTGATTACATTATGAAGCTCTAAAGTTATTGTGGTGTGTTGTCTTGCTATGTATTTTTCAATATGCTTTTGAATGATGCATTATTTAATATAAATGTTTAATGACTCTTGTATTGCAGTCTCATCTTAGTGCTATAAACTTCAGAAATATAGGACATAAATGTGTTACTAAATTCCTTGATGATTTCATTACATCGAACTCGAGTAGGCTTACTGATGGAGCTCCTGATGACATTTACTTAAATTGCGGTTTGTGCACTGTTTCCTTTATTACATTTGTGTGTAATATACACATGCACTCTGAACAAACAGTTTGGTCATTGAGTAAATATTTCAAGAATTTAAAAAGCACATTCATTGAAACTGACCATTTACTGTCACTCTTGTTCTAGAACTACATATATATAATATTAGAGGAAACAGTAGTATGTTGCTATCCACATATATGCTCATATCTGTATGATCTTCTGTGTATTACCTTGTTGGCTTCTTAAATGAAACATATGTACCTGACAGACAATGTATAGTGTTTAGCTCCAGAAATGTCGGTTTGTGTTCTTTACATTTTGATTTCCACAGTTTTTCTTCATACGTGGAGAAATGTATGATGACTGATAAAAATTTTTTCTGCAAATATCAAAAGAACCCTTCCAATGTTATATACTATTTCATTGTTACATTGAGTTTTCTTCAGTTTTGTCAATTATATGGAACTGTGAAGATCGTCAGTGACAGAAACCAGCTGTAATAAGTTTCAGAAAGTAGCTGTGTCATGCATTACTCAAAGACAGTACTTGCTTAATAATTTTAGGCAGAGCCTCTGTGTACCTCAATGTCTCTGTATGAAGGCGCGCGCGCACACACACACACACACACACACACACACACACACACACACACACACACACACACACACACACACACACTCACAAATGTATCTGTTATACCATTTGATCATTATCTATCCTGTACCCTGACCACTACCACCACCATGAATGGGTCCCTTAGACTGTGGGCTTGTATTTCCTTTCTTACTGTCTCCCAATGTACCATCATATCGTGAGGAAATGACTGCTACAAAAGCTGTAGTTTTCACAGTTAACTTTTTCATTTGATACAGAAATTCTTTGTATGAATTTTTATGTCAGTATATACTCTGTTACAGTTTTTCTGTGTACTTGGCAGTTTGTGTAAAATTTGATAATTATTTCATGTTTATTTACTTTTCAATAACTTGCACTAATTTTCACATAAATTCTGTAAAGTACTTCATAAAAATTGAATCTGTGGTGTGTTTGAGTACTCGTATCGATTCCACAATAGATTATTTTTCCTGTGTTCAGAGAAATTTTTAGATGTTCATATTACATTATGTAATCATCATTACCTTTTTCTGTTACCAAAGTCATTGGAATATGCTCTCTTTGAAAGGAAACAAAAGTTTTTTATGTTAGTGATGCTCTTCTCTAGCATTCTAATTAAGTGAGTTTTAAAAATACTTCTCTGTATTCAAAATAATTTTGTAAATGGTAGATAATGAAATTATTGGCCTACAGTTGAGTTGTTACAAAATCTTAATTTTTTATATTCTGACCAGATCAAGCATCATTCATTATTATTGGTTCAAATATTACAGGCCTTATTTTAATGAAGTTTCTGTTTATAGCTATGATATATGTGCATGTAACTGTGATTGTGTAAAAGCACATAAATTCCATTGTGGAATACAAGATATCATGTGAGCAGTGAGTGTATGTTGTAAATTTATGTTTAATGAGTAACAGTGCTGTTACTCATTCAAGAAATTTTGCTATCCATGAGAATATCTAATGCCTCATACAATTTTCTTTTTGTCATATGGTCCTTGACAATCTTTGAAAATGCCACCACATGACTGACAGCTATTAAGCTGTTAACTAAGTCTGACATTGCTTCCACTTATTTGCCAGACTACTGTACTATCACCTTTCCTCTCGGCCTCCCTTGGCCAACTCTTGTTTTTTCGACCCCGATGGTATTAGGTTGCGAGGCCAGAGGGTGTCTTTCATTTTCTTTCTCTAATCATTATGTGGAAGGGGGCAGGAGGGCATGTTCAGGTGTGGTGAAGCCAGGATTTCTTGTGAAGCAAATGCACAGCACAAAGCTCAGTCTTCAATGCTGTGGGTTATATAAGGTTGTTAATATGACCATGTAAAAATTGTCCTCAAAATCCAGAAAATAATAATCCTCAGATATGAATTACAAGTAAGCGGTGGTGATGTTGGAACAGGTCATAGAACAGTGTTCATATGATACCAGTCTCACTCAGCTCTGGTTTTGGAACGAAATGTGCCCAGAGTTAGATATGTTTGTCTGCATGAAGTAAGCAGAATGGAGAATGAGCCTACTGCATAAGTTGTGCTATATTGTCATAACGTCTTTTCAAAATGTAAGTGAAAATGTGGAAGTATTTCACCAATGCAGAAAACGTAAGTTGTGTGGTCAAATGCAAGTAATGTTAATAGGCATTATTGTGGCATTGCTCTTGCACTCTGCCAGTATTCCACATGAGGTGTAATTCACCTCCTTAAATGTAACAACTGCATTTTTGTGTGTTGGGTGAAAAACTGTAGCAGATTTAATGCTCTTTAGATACATACAGTTGGTGAAAATGGAGATGTAGCTCCAAACCTCATTTGAAAATAATAAATAAGTGATCAATTTGTGAATGACAGAATACCAACAAACTCAAGACTCACTACATTTGTTTGTGTTACTGCATGTTCACAAAAATTTTTGTTATGTGATGTCCATAAAGTCGTTCATTCATAACAGTTTGTTGTAAAGTAATAACCTCATTGCATGGTTATCACATCAATATTTTAAATACAAGCAAGTCACTGAAGTGGAGTTTCCATAGATCACTATTTTTTTTCATGTATGTTCTGCACATTATCATCCACATGTTAAAAATGTACCAGTAAACATCTGAGCCCTTAAAGAATCAAACACGCTTGCATAAAACAGCGTCAATAGTTTGATTACTTTAAAAATGAATTATTGTGTTAAATGTTTGACTTCAAGTAGCTGGCGTCCATTGCCACACTGCAGTCAACTTACCATGGGTTGGAAACCACTGCTCTGCACTGTTCACAACTGAACGTACATCATTGGCCTAAATCAGAGAGAGTAATGGATATAGATCAGTATTTATTGTATGCCCAAACAGTATTCCATCAATACTACCTAATGACTAACCTGGTTCATGACACCCAGCACCAGATGCATGGTGGCTATGTAACAGTTTCCAGGGGCAACAAGAATTTGAATTTAAACATTTTATATATATTTTTATATTCAGTCAATAATTAAATACCTGTTTTGATCTACTCATTAACAAGGTATAATGTTAGGTCAAAGGTTTAATACAGTTTGACTGTAATATGGACATGATGGTGTTTTCAATCAGTGTAGCTCATGATTGGCAAATTACACAGACTATATTAATGCAGTGCTTCATACTGAGAAAACTTGGTGACTTCAAACATAAGTTCAAACGTTATCTAATTTTTTTTTCTTTTTTGCCTGTGATTCAGATATTTAACACATTTAAACTGCTGCAAACATCTGATTGCTTTACAAATAATTTAAAAACTTGAGTGTTTGGTTCCTTAAGATATCATAGGTTCACTGTTTAATGTTGATTTGCTATTACTGCTTCTCCAGATGGAGGGTTCTTCTGTGGTTTATATTTTGCCTCCTTTCAGTGTATTTTAAACATGTACTTGAGTTGTAATACATTTAGTCCCTTGAGAATTACATTACCAATTTAAGCTATGTTTTAGCACACACTTTGGCCACCACATTGCTTGTCTTCTAATCCCATCATATGCCTTTGAAGTTAACAAGGGCCAACAAAATTAGATTACATTCCTGATTTTGTGAATTTCAGACTTCTGACCACTCATGGCTTTTATTGTATACAGTATAAACGTTTGTTCTATCTTTACACAGTCATGTAGTGTTAGGACTCCTGTTCTTTTGTTATATCACATGACAGTTTTTACTTAATTACTCAACATTGTGCCCGCATCTCGTGGTCGTGCGGTAGCGTTCTCGCTTCCTACGCCCGGGTTCCCGGGTTCGATTCCCGGCGGGGTCAGGTATTTTCTCTGCCTCGTGATGGCTGGGTGTTGTGTGCTGTCCTTAGGTTAGTTAGGTTTAAGTAGTTCTAAGTTCTAGGGGACTGATGACCATAGCTGTTAAGTCCCATAGTGCTCAGAGCCATTTGAACCATTTGAACTCAACATTGTGGTTTGAGTGTAGATTTGTGTTAATAATTGTAATGATGGGTTCAGTGTAATCTGAACGTGATGTATAAGTACAGAAAAACATATTACTCCTCTAGTGCTTTCAAAGCTTTCCCAATCCTTCACTCTCTATGAGTACTTCCTCATCAATTGGTGGGCATTATGTACTGTATTTTGCTCTAAATGTTTTGTTTCCATGATTATGCTTGAATTGTGAATATTTCCATTTCCTTTTAGTTTTTGTGCATGTGGAAAAATAACATGCAGGTACCTAGAGTGCCAGTGATATATTCATATTGATCTCCCTGCCCCTTAAGTAAAGTAGTAAACCATGTGTGTGATTACATTATGAAGCTCTCAGGTTATTTTGATGTGTTGTCTTGCTATTCAATGTGATTTTCTATATACTTCCAGATGATACATTATTTAATATGATTATTTAATCACTCATGTATTCCAATCTCGTCTTAGTGTTATAAACTTCAGAAATATAGTACATAAATGTGTTACTATATTTCTTGATGATTTCATTAAATTGAACTCAAGTAGGCTTAATAATGAAACTCCTCATGACATTTGATACGTATGCCATTTACTTAAATTGCGGTTTGTGCACTGTTTCTTTTATTATACTTGTGTGGCATATACACATACAGTATATGCACTCTGAACATACAGTTTGATCATGGGGTAAATAGTTTAAAAATTTTGAAGTACATACATTGAAAATTATCATTTACTGTCACTCTACACTATCCACATATATGCTCTTTATCTGTATGATCTACTTTGTATTATCTTGTTGGCTTCTTAAATGAAACATGTGTACCTGACAGACAGTGTATAGTCTGAAGCACTGGATATGTATGTTTGCATTCCTTACATTTTGATTGGGACAATTTCTTTTTCCTATGTGGAGAAATGTATGACAATTGACAAAATATTTTTCTGCAAATATTAAAAGTACACTTCAACTATAATACACTATTTCATTGTTACATTGCTTTATTTTCAGTTTTGTCAATTATATGGAACTGTGAGGATGGTCAATGACAGAACGCAGGTGTTATAAGTTTCAGGAAGCAGCAGTGTCATGCATTTCTCAAAGACAATAGTTATCTAACAATTTTAGGGAGACTCTAAGTGCACATGAATGTCTTTGTGTGAAGACTTAAACACAAAAGTATCTTTGTCTACCATCTGATCATTTTCTATGCTCACCATCTCCTCAAGGGGTGACTCAGATTGTGGGCTTGGATTGAGTTCCTCCTCATTTCTTAACTTCTCCAGACATACCACCCTCTGCTGATTGTGGAAGTAACTGTTACAGAAACTTTAGATTTTGCAGTTAAAGTTTTCATTTGATACATAAATTTCCTTGCGTGAAATTTGTATGTTAATACTGTTGCAGTCTGACAGTGTGCTGAAGAGTTTGTGTAAAATTAGATAATTTTTCATATTTATTTACTTTTCAATAACACTGGGAAATTCATGTGAACATCAGTGCAAAGTACTTTGTGAAAATGGAATTTGTGGTGTGCTTGGAGTACTGACTGTGAAAGAGAAACTCTTTGATATTTGTAATGCATAAGTTTGGTGTCACTGTCATTTGTACGATTAATGTCATTGGAATTTGCTCTCCTTTAAAGGAAGCAAATATTTCATATTAATCTTACTGAAATTCTTAAGTTAATGTAACTTTTTCAAGCACTGTAATGAAGACTGTTGTAAAAATGTATCTGTATTGGGCATGCTTTGTTAAATGGTAGAGACAAAAATTGTTGCACAATTTGCTTGTTAGAAATAACTTACTGTTTATATTATGATGGGATGAAGTAACTTTGTTTCAAGAATAACAGCTAATTATTTGACTCAGAGAGCTGGTACTGATAGCTAAGTTGTAGCCTGAATGTAGCTTTTGTTGTGTAGATGTACACAACCTCCCATGTGCAATAAAAGATAACCTGTAAGAAGTGTCTGTAATGGTTTTGTTCTAAAAGTTATATTTATTCAGTAACAGTGTCATTACTGTATAAGTAACAACTTGATTCCTTTTCTGTGCACTGATATAAAATTGTAGTTAGACTGCAACTATGATGTACAAAATTTCACAATCCATGGAAATACTCTGTCCTTCATACAACAATGCTCCTTTTTCATCAGGCACTCTCTGACAGTTTTTGAAAATGCCGCCACATGACTGACTAAGCTGTTACCTAATTCTGACATTGATTCCACTTATTTATCAGACTACTATCACCTTTCCTGTCAGCCTCCCTTGGCCAACTCTTGATTTTTCGACCCCAATGGTATTAGGTTGTGAAGCCGGGCGGTGTCTTTCATATTCTTTCTCTAATCATTATGTGGAAGGGGGGAGGAGGGCATGCTCAGGTGTTGTGAAGCCAGCATTCCTTGTAGAGCAATCACATAATACTAAGCCTGGTCCTCCAAGTTGCAGGTTATTTGTTTAAGGCTGGTAACATACCCATGTAGATGTCCGCACACACCTGAAAATAATCATCCTCAAATACGAATGCGAAGTAAGAGGCGGTGAGGTCGGAAAGGGTTATTGTGGATGTGTAGAGAGCAGTGTTCATATGATATCACTCTGATTAAGCTCTGGTTTTGTAACAAAATGTGACCACAGTTGGGGATGTTCTTTGCATGAAGTAAGTGGTATGGAAACATGAGCCTACTGAATAAGGAAGCACCCTTGGAAGAAGGGTTGCTGGGTTTGGTTGTGATTCCACTGAAAGGCGTTATGAGGTGTTTTGGAAACACATAATCTCACATTGCTGCCACTACTACATGGACAATACTGGAGTGGTGTATATCAATGAGGTGAACTCGATGGTTACTGAATAAATACGGATGAGACAGAGCAGACTCCTGTTCTGTAATACCAATGACAGTGTGCAGCAGATGAAGAACATAATTGTGGCTGCCAGATCTGAAGAGGAGACCAAAGTGAAAATGATTACACTATGCTGTGATGGAACACTGCCAAAAGTTACTTCTTCCCAAGGCAGTCTCTCTTCAGTGCACGGCCTCTCAAGTAGTACGATGTCTGAAGGTCTCTGTCCTGGAGCTCACGGATGTGTGCACTGTTCCTACTGTCCGTGACTATTACTATGAAGACAGTGACTGTTTGTTGCTTATGATCATTCTCCATCTTTGCCATCATATGAAGAGTTCCAGCCAGATGTGGACCTGCAGTACTTCACTTGGGGCAAAGGACATCAACTGCATGTAGGGCAACAGCCTTGGTGGAATTGGCAATTCAAGAGGACTACCTGGCCAACAACATGCTTCACTGGTACTGTACAAGTCTCACCTTCCCTGACGGCCATCAGCATTATAGATGCTGAGGTTGTAAATGGCAGTTAGTCCCAAACTACAGGTAGTATATTCTCTGGCACATTTCACTGTAGTAGATGTGGCACATCAAGGTATTCTGATGAGTTTTCAGCTGATAGTAATATTTAGTACCATTGGACTATTACTTACACCTAATCAGAAAGCAGCCAGCTGAAAAGAAATATAGTCAAGATGCAAGCAGCAGCCCGCACCTCAACAGGATGTGGTAATGACAGTGCCTGTTTAATGATCAGCAGCTCTTATGTCAGTGAGACACACTTTTCCCCCTCTCCAAACCACCTTCCCCTCGACCTGCTCTGTTGCTCATATAGCAATAGAAGCAGCAAATAGCAAACAGCACTGAGTATAAAGTCACTCTGTATTTAAATTAGAATGTAAAATTTATGCTCAGTGTGTTAGTACATAAACTAAAATGGCTAGTGTATAGTTCTCCAAATAATCTTTTAATGTCATATTTTATTTCTTCAATTATGTGAATGGAAATAATTGTAAATCGATTATAATCTACATCACATCACTGTAATATTGGTTAAATATGTATTATTAGTATGTAGTATAGTCATAGACATCTCAAAAATAGTTTCAGAATGTAAGTCTAAATGTGGAACTATTTCAACAATGCACAAGACAGAGGAAGTTCTGTGGTCTGATGTATGTAATGTTAGTAGACATAATTCTCCATCTCTTTTGCACTCTGCCATCATCCCAGCTGATGTTAAATTGAAGGAAGTTAACTATACAATTGTATCATTAGATGTAAGGTGAAAAATTGAAACAAATGTAATGCTCATTACATTCACACAGTCAGTGAAAATGGAGATGTAGCTCTGAAACTTGTTGTACAATAATTAAAAAATAAATACCTATGAATGACAGAATATTGACTTGATTAATGCTTACTTAACGTTACTATTTCTATTATATTGACAAATGTTGTTGTTATGAACAAACAACTTTATGGACATATCATGACAACAGTTTCTTAGAAATTTATAACATGATTGCATGGTTATCATGTAGATATCTTGAATACAAACAGGTTAATGCAGTGGATTTCCAAACGTGTCTAATTTACTTGTGGAAATTTTGTAGCACATGGATGACAAGGTACAAATGTACCAGTAAATTACAGATCCATTAAACAATGAAACTCCCGTGTGTGAAGCAACTTTAATAGTCCAATTACTTTAAAATGAGTTTGATTACTTCACATTGAGTTAGTGTGTTAAATATTTGACTTCAAGTACAATAACAAACCTTACCTAAACTTTTTCCACTTATGTGCTAAAAGTTAATTGGATTCCATTAAGAGGTCACATTCTCAAATACTGGATAAACAGACCCCAGGTAGCAGCATGCTGTCAGTTACAGTTCTTAAAGACAAGTTCACAGTGCCTAAATCTAATACTTGTTTCTTTCTGTTTTAAACTTATAATATATTTCCTAATGTGCAGTTTCAGATTATGAGGGCATTTTAAATTTTCAGAGTTGGTCAGTCATTATGTGGAATAACAAAACTAAAAACTGACTAATTCCAGGGGCAGTGATTTTTTTTTTATTTTTTTTTTTTAATTTTTTTTTTTTAATGCTCCAACAGGTCTTTGTTAGTACAGTAATATTTATTCTGAATGCCAAGTCTACCATTACTGGTATTAAAATAATCCTCTCATTTTGGATTCTGCACTTCTACACAGTTGCAACTGCACTGTGTCTCAATAATGGTATACATGCGGCTAAAGATCAATGTGATACAGTACACTACATCCCACAGTTGGATGTATTTGACATTTGGAGCCCAGTGCTATCTTACATACTCAGCACACTAACATAGGGTGGTCAGATGAAGAACTTTCAGTGAGAGGTGTAAGGATGTTACACTAACTTCTTAGATTCTAGTATTTTATTATTTTCAATATTGCTCTACATTCAGCTTTCAAATGTTCATGTTTATATTTTCTGTTCAACAAACCTTCAGATTCTCCTTTCCTGGATATGAATTGAATTTTCTGCTTGTGTGCAAAGTTTAGAAGTTACCTCAATCTGTCTACTGTAGGGAGAGAAATTAATTCCTATTTGCAGTATGCAATAACTGTAAATCATCATCTGCATCATTGTTAATAGTTTATAGTGGTTGTTGTAATTCAGTGAGCAGCTCATCAAATTTGTCAATCTGATTGAAAGACACCTGGAATATTTGTATTGACTTGAGTTGGCCCACTAGTAAATCCTGCAACTTCTCATTTGCCGAATTCAGAGCTTCTGGAAAGGAGTGTTTTTCACTGCTGCATCAGTCGTGGAGGGATGTGATTACTGAGAAAAGTGAACGTGTGTTGTGACATAACTTCTGCACTCCCTGGCTTTTCCTTTTTTTCTTGTCTTCCAGAGAATAGTGATCTGACTGGAAAGTGATTTCTTTGGGTTTACTAAACTTGAACCCAAAATTCACCGTCACATGTGATATTACTTCCATGTTATAAATTAATGATACAGGCTAGTGAAGATGCCCATTTTGAAAACGCCGAAATTCACTTTCTCTCCATTTTGTTTCAAGCTGTGTACAATTGCATGTTACATTCATACAATCATTCATACTAATTATAATGTGCATGGCTCAAACTTTTGGAATAGAGAATGTGATGTTTACTGAAAACCACTATTCTACAAGCTGAGATCACTTTCATTCTCAGTTACTCAAACACAGTTTGTGGGTGAGAACAGAAAAATTATTGCGGAGTAAACAAAACATGATAAGCAGTTAAGTAAATAGGACATTCTTAAAATTTGTAATCATTGCACCAAAAAAGATGACAAAATCTGATTAAACCTTCCATTCACTTCCTTATTCACTTTCCTAAGGAAAGTGAGAAAAACTGCTCTCTTCAATTGTCACAAGTAAAACACCACCCAGTTCACTCTGTAATGCAAATAGTTCCTGAGGAAAAGATACTTAAAGCTGTGAGAACTTGAATTTGCTAAAAATTGATGCCCAAAACAAAGACAGTAGTTTTTAATGTCAAACAAAACAGGGTTTCAGATCTCTCTTAAGTGATACCCCTTATGTCCATTATAAACAGAATTACAGGGGTATCCTGTTCTGTTTGTTTTTTAATAAGTGTTTGGTATTCGATTTCTGCAAGTTTTCACTGCCGGTGCACTGTCACGCTTAGCACTGGTGGACAGTTAGAGTGGTGCAAGTGTAGTAGACCTAGATAGTGTACACAGGAGCTGCTATATGCTTTAATTTCTGTTTGAATGAGTTAGTGTGCCGGATTAATCACCTGAAGATGCTGGCCAGGTGAACCTCTTGGCTGACGTTATGTTCTGGCTGGAGCCTGGTTATGAGTAATAATGATATAGTAATGCTGGACACGAAAGCAAGATCACATATGAACATAGTTTTATATTACATTGTACATAGGTCCTGAGAGCTTACATACAGATACAATACACATCATAGTGTTATGCCAAATGCTTTAGTTGTGTATGAAAGCTCTTGATGTATGAATTCCAAAGACACTCTGTTCACCTAATACTTGCATATAAAAGACTGCCACTAGGTTCTTTCATGTGAGATATTCTTAACACCGCAATCAACATACTTAGTTCCAAAATGCTGATTTCTTGGGGTGTATGAACTAGAGGATTTTTTAGATCTTTGCAGCTGCAGAAGTGGTTCAATGTCATGTTGTGTATTTGTCCAGTGCCACATCAGGTCAGTGAATAAATCACCAAGAGAATTAGCTCATTTCCATGATTATGAAATCCTCATCACTGAAAATATACAAATACTGCTCAATGTCATATGATGATCAGAAACTGTGCAACAATGAAGATTTCCCCACGAACTCCATAGATAACTACTCCAGAGTAGTTGTGCACATCACATGGAAACTTGCTACCCTCCAGTGAATGTGAGGTATGAGTGAAGATCAGCAAGATGTGTCACCTGTTAACGTTAATTGTCTGATATTGTAATTAGCTATCTCTTGCCAGAAGGAGCTGCATTTCCTATAATTGTCATGATGGTTTTGCTTTTACTTGGCAGGAAAGACCCAAGGAGTTTCAGACAGTTAAAGGGTGCCCACAACACTTAATGCATGCAAGATTACTGCACAACTTTTACAACCTTGAAAGATGCCCCAGCTATAGGAAGCAATGGTTAGACACAAAAGCTCTCCTTCAGTAGTAGACCACTGTTTTCATATGAAGCAGGGTCTGTAACTAAAAGACATGGCCTATATTTAAGGCACTGTGCTACAGTAACTGGGAAAACTCGATAATCATTAACTCTTTGTCTTCCTACTGACAGGCTTTTTCCATTTGGGCTGCACAGTGCACTGTATATCCCCTGTATTGCTATGTGACCTGGAGCTATGGTAGCTCTGCTAACAGAAGGGTATGTAGTGACTGCAGCATGGGAATTCAGGCTCCAGGTTGTATTTCTGGTGCTGCAGAGTGGAGACCTGTGTCCGTTACATACACTAACCTGTCTGTATGTAGACAGGTACCCTCCAGAGAGGAGAATCTAGCTTAGTTAGGTAGGGCTATTCCAGCAGAAAGTCTTGCTAACAACTGGAACATCAGACATTGCTGGGAGTGTTGTGGTGTGACACTGTGATTACATTGCAAACGCATGGCATTAAAGATTCTGTGGGCTGTGACCCTTTCATTTTACTTCTTAGGTTCATTACTCATGTAACCAAATACAAGTGGTGTGACACATATGTTACAATGCAGTGCTGGGTAAGTACAAGTTTACTAGTACCAAAAATTATTTTTGGGGGGATGCAAAAGTTGCTTAATTGTAGCTTGCCCAATGCTATTGGTATTTATCAGATAAGATGCAATCCAAAGCTGCTTCTTTCTTCTTGTGAATTTCCATATGGCTTCCAATTAACAATCTTCATTCAGATACCTAATCTGTAATGTTATAGTGCTTCTTTAAAGGCACCCACACTCCATACTTATATCCAGTCTCCATTAATCACTCGTACCTTCATATTTACTACTGGAAAATCCAAATATGTCTTGATGGATTGCAGCACATATTACATCATCCATACAACAATATTTTACATGATCTGAGACACCAGAGATCAGACATTGCATACTGTTACATCTGTTAACACATTTTTTTTTTTTTTTAGTTCACTGCTTCTGGCATTTGCTACAGGAGAGGACTACTATATCATTGTTCTCACGCAATTTTTGTAAAAACTATTGTGTAACTCTGAGTGTCTATCACAAAATTCTTTGCAGTCAACTAAAAGATGAAAATGAGAATTTCATTCCCTAGCAGTGTTCCATACTGTGCATAAATGAGAGATTTTGAGCATAAAGTAGACTATGTCATTGAGACAACATTCTACCACATGAACCATTCAATGATGGATTGGAAGCCATCAAAAAGACAGCACTGCAACCCCCTGTTGGCTGTAGGTAAGACTAGGAGAAGCACTAGGCTGGTATTGGACATGAGGGCAATTAATAAAATAATAATCGTGTGAGAATCTGAGCAGAAAATTTAGTTCAACAAGTACAGTGGAGCCAAGGATCAAGTACCTCGTTTCCATCAATTTGAGTATGTCGTATCGACAGATAAGTCTAAACAGAGCTCCTGTAATGTACACTGCTTTTATTTCTGCATGTCATACCTACCCATTTAGAATGACATCAGTTACTCTAAACATGAGTGTTCGTGTGTTTATAATAACATTACATGATGTGTTAGGCCCAGAATTACTACAAAGAATTACTTTATATGTGGGTGATTTGATGAATGCCACACAAATTTTGGAAGTGCACATGTCATTGGTAGAGAATGTTTTAGAATACTTTCAGCAATATGATGTTAAAGGCAATATGAAAAAAAAAAAAAAAAAAGTTCTAGACAGAGAGAGATAGAGAGAGACAGAGAGAGATAGAGAGAGAGATATAGAGAGAGAGAGATATATATATAGAGAGAGAGAGAGATATATAGAGAGAGAGAGAGAGATATATAGAGAGAGAGAGAGATATATAGAGAGAGAGAGAGATATATAGAGAGAGAGAGAGATAGAGATAGAGAGAGAGAGAGAGAGAGAGAGAGAGAGAGAGAGAGAGAGAGAGAGAGAGAATGAATAAATTTCGTCTGGCACATTATTATGCCTCAATATATCGTAATTGACAAAACAAAAATACAAAGAGTTCATAACTTCCCAGTATACCAAACAGGTGCAGTTAAAAGTATCTTCAGATTTAGCCAATGAACATTGTCATTTTGTTCCAAACCAGTTTTTATATGCAGAACAATTACAAAATTTTGTACGCAGACTGATCCCTTAGATTGGGTCTGAAGTAATCCAGTCTGCTTTTAATAAGATCAAAGATGCACTAGCAAATAAACAGTTGGTGTACCATATGAATGTCCCAGGATTTTTGCTTGTCAACTGATGATTCATTTACCAGGTTGGGAGCTTCTCTCTTCCAAATTAGGGGTTTAGATGGTAGATGAAGTGTCTGTACACTACCCTTTCCTAATGGGCCTACACAGCCATTGAATATGAAGTTGTCACAATTATTTACCCTTTCAGGAAATTCCACCACTATTTTGTTGATAATTACACCAAAGTATATTGTGGTTGCCAACCTTTAAGCTTTCTTCTCAGTTGCAAATTAGTGTATGCAGAAGTGGTTCACTTCAGTAATACAATTTAAAAATAGTTTGTCATGGAACAGAACAATGTAGTAACTGACACATTACCATGTTTACCTGAAGAAATATCCAGTAACTTTTGCTCTGAGGGATGAAGTTCTAAATATAATGTCTTTCTGGTGCATGATAACACTTATTGTCTGTGTTTCATGTCAGCAGCAATGTGTGTCATCTCCAAGACAGGAATCCTAGGTGGAGAGAAATCAGAATACAATCTGCACTTGACCCACCTAAGACACTAGTTAGATACTATGTGCTTCACAATAATGTATTATTTTGTTGTTGTTTTACCCAGTATAACTGGTGAAATTGCATTCCAGAGGACAGCCTGGAGAACCTAATCTTGTACATCCATTAAGCACTGGGAATCCTGAAGTGGTTAAATGTGCTGAGAAAATCAATGGCTATTGCTATTTTCCTTACCTGTAAAAGAGAGTAAAATGGATTATCCACAAACATCTACTCTGTCAAAGTGTGAAACCTCCAAACTGTGGCTCTGAAGGTGAGCTCCACCCAGTCTGGGTGGAAGAAGAGATTTAGGTGACATTACCTCATGCTCAAGAGTTTGCTTTCCAGTTACTGTCCTCTGCTGCTGTGCACATTCAAATCACCCACTATATGCACAGGCACTCATATGAAGCTAAAGTTTAGGAGCACTGTGCTGCCACAAAAAGCTGAACACAGGTTGTAAGTCAGCTGGAGTGAGACGTGGGCTGCCAGATTCACTTGGACACAGATCTCTAGTGTGCCTGGTGAACTGAAGAGATCAGCAACGAAAAGTTATAGTTTATTATCTAGAAAAATGTATTTTAGTATAGAGGTCTAGTAGGTACAGGTAGTACATATACATAATAAAGATGGGATGGCAGGCAAGATTGTGGAATGAGGACACAGTAGCATGTTCTGTTTCCCACAACCTACATGAATGCATTTGAAATTTCAGATGAGGAATCATAATTCAGGTCTTAGATATGGTAGCCAGGTAAGCTTGCAGCTCAGTAATATCACAGACAAAAAATTTAGAGCAGCCAGCTACTAGTCAGACTTGGGACAAACTATATGATACGAGATTCAAAACTTTCATGGCTTTGTTGACATTTTCTATCGTAAGTGGCCACGATTTCTTTTTTATGTATGAAAAGTGGTCAAAACACTTCATCATAAATTTTAGTATTTCTATCAAACAAAGATTTGATAGATTCATCCACATTAGTCCATGTTGATGTAATTCAATAGCTGAAGTGAAAAACGTATAAGTAGTTTATCAGATGATAGCGAAAATCAAAAGATCCTAATTCCCAACACTAAAATAATATGGACACTTGCAAAAAACATAAAAATATATGTGGACACTACATTAAATGGCGAAAATGTGTGGATGTCAGCATAAATGATGGGGAATGCTATGTTTTGATGTAGCAAAACATTTATAAAGATTTGATATAGCACTATGGCAACAAAGGAGTTACTACTGTAATTTTGTGTTTCCTTGTTAGAGTTGTGGGGCATTTCAGTAGCAGTGCTATCATGTATAAACACTGCTGTGTTTCAGTCTTCCATATAAATCTGACCACTAACAAAATCTCTAACCTTGGCTATGGTGTACGAAAGAAGATATTTCTGTAAAGGATAACAGTTCAGGGCTGTAAGAGTTTAGATTAGTGAGGCTTCCCGCTTTAGGCCCAAGAGTGTCCTGCAGTTGTAACTAAGTGAAGGCAGCAGTTTCTAAGCAGTCAGTGTATTAATTACATGTCACAAAGTACAATCAGTAAGTCTATAATAACTGTTCCACATTCAGTGCCATTCTGCTCCAGATAACTTTACTTCTGCTCTTATGTGTTACCTTCTTTAGGACCGCCTGAATCTTTTGAAGTGTGTAGATTGTTGTTTTTTATGGATCACACCTACAGATATCTATTATGAGGTTTGATGTAAGAAAAAGAAAGATTAATTTCTACATCTACATCTACATCCATCTACATCCATACTCCGCAAGCCACCTGACGGTGTGTGGCGGAGGGTACCCTGAGTACCTCTATCGGTTCTCGCTTCTATTCCAGTCTCGTATTGTTCATGGAGAGAAGGATTGTCGGTATGCTTCTGTGTGGGCTCTAATCTCTCTGATTTTATACTCATTGTCTCTTTGCAAGATATACGTAGGAGGGAGCAATATACTGCTTGACTCTTCAGTGAAGGTATGTTCTCGAAACTTTAAAAAAAAGCCCGTACCGAGCTACTGAGCATCTCTCCTGCAGAGTCTTCCACTGGAGTTTATCTATCATCTCCATAACGCTTTTGCGATTACTAAACGATCCTGTAACAAAGCGCACTGCTCTCCGTTGGATCTTCTCTATCTCTTCTATCAACCCTATCTGGTACGGATCCCACACAGCTGAGCAGTATTCAAGCAGTGGGCGAACAAGCATACTGTAACCTACTACCTTTGTTTTCAGATTGCATTTCCTTACGATTCTTCCAATGAATCTCAGTCTGGCATCTGCTTTACCAACGATCAACTTTATATGATCATTCCATTTTAAATCACTCCTAATGCGTACTCCCAGATAATTTATGGAATTAACTGCTTCCACTTGCTGACCTGCTATTTTGTAGCTAAATGTATTCATAGCTCATTAAAGTTGTCTACATTGAGACTGAATTGCCATACCCTGCACCATGCGTCAATTCACTGCAGATCCTCCTGCATTTCAGTACCATTTTCCATTGTTACAGTACTTGGGCACAGTCAGCTTCAATGATTTTGTGCTGCCTTCTTGCAACCTGTGATTCTGTTCCTGCTCATGCCACATAAAACAGGTAGCTTCATGTTTCTATCTCGGTGTGCACGTGTAAATCTCCACTAGAACACACATGCTACAAAAATATCTGTAGCTAAAAATCTTGGGACATCAAATCTTTGTGTGTGCCTGTGCACAACAAATCAGTTACCCACAGATGAGTCACTGCCTGTCTTCAGTTTTTGTTGTTGTCATGTTATTGTAATTGGTAAATGGTTGCACAATTGTGTTGGTGGCTAGTGCAGGTAGAGGAGACACAAGGATGATAACTGCTTTCAAATAATCGAGGTGTCAGTATTTTATGGTGGAAGTGAGGGACCACTTGAAGTCCGATTCATATGTAGGACAAAAATCCCCAGGGAATCCAAAATGAAGATGATTAATATGTGTCAGAAGGTGTAAGCCTACAACTGTGTGAAATCTTGCAGTTGGAATTAGCCCTTTACTGTTAAATTTGGTTGATCCCACGTGGCTCCCCTAGAAATATCATGTAATGTACAGTTGTCTTGTCAGTTGAAATAGATAGCTTGGTATAATGTGTGACCTGTGATTAGCGAAAGTCAGAAACTGATGACACACAGTTTCACAGTGGCTGAGGATCCTGCAATTTAAAAAATGCTTTAGAAATAACAATTGACCCCTACCAAATTCCAAAAGCTTGATGTGCCTTTTTAGACTACAAAGAATGATCTCATGCCACATGTGATTTTTAGTATGGTCATATTATTCTTTCAAAAGTACCCTGCTACTTAAATGGAAACTTTTACACATTGCAGTGTACAGTTTTGTAATATGTCTGTGTTGTGGGGACATTATCTGGTGGCAATTAATGCAGATAATCTGAGCTCATCATGTAGCTCTAATTGCAAAAGTACTTTTGTAACGTTCTGTTACCTAAATCTGATGTCGTTATTTTCTCTAAACATAGTTGGCTGTGAATTACATGTTGAGATTGTCAGACAATTTCTTCCATAAGCGAAAGCTCGTAGTTTATAAATTTTTGGCTTGAAATTACTGTATGTTCAATCTCAGAAATGTCTGAGAAGGATTTTTAAGCATTTTTTAAATTATTATACTTGGAAACAATTACAAATAAGTGTATTGTTCAAATTTTGTAGCAGTATAGGCTAAGTAAAATCCTTCTAATGCAGATGACAAATTGATGTGTTACGTAGGTACTGTGCATGAAAACTGCTAGCAGTGAATAGTCTAAACAGACAGATGTGTCTCAATAATGTCCAGTTTCAGAAAATTATCATACCATGAAAGATGCTTGTTGGTTATGTCTACAATAAGACAGGCCATTCATTATATGCTATTTCTCACAAAGTAAATCTGCAGTTGCCAACCCACACAATTTCAAAGTATGTGAACTACCTACATTAATTGTATAGGAGTTCTCATTGCTTGTCAAACCTCAGTCCATGCAAACATGTTCAAGATATGTTACTTGGTGCCTCCATATGCACAACAAAAAAATGACACACACACACACACACACACACACACACACACACACACAAGCCACAGTTGTTAGACTTAGGAAGGTGAATGATGTTTCCAGGAGAATAAAGCATGGGGAAAATGTCTTGCATATCCAGTTTCTTCTACACCATTGTATAGAGTTGCATTCATCTTATCCCAACAGTATGTTCCTTTGTACATAGTGTGTTATAAATTTCTGTGCATGTTTCAGAGTTGTGCTTACATATAGCTCCTTCCACATCTGCATCCCTAACAGTTTTTTTTAAATCACTGATTGTTTCCCTACTAGGAACTGATATGTGGATTATGCTGATTTAGGTACCCCCAAGTGTTCCACAGGTATGACTAGTGCATACCTGCATTATCTGTTAAGCCCTCTGACTCTTGATCAGTCTTGTAGAAAAGCTGTAAACTGATTTACAGATATTGTGCAAATGATGTACACTATACAGTTTTATACTAACATGACTTTTTTCCATATTTATTACCACCAGAAAATACTATGCACATCAAATGCTTCTATGCAAGTAAATTTGCTCATCAACCAGCCTACCCCTCTCTCCTATGACACAGTACCACAGTAGCAAATGCAATCACTGTCTGAAGTTACAGTAATTCCTAGATGCAATATTTTCAGTACAGTTTGACAAAAACTAACATTCCTTGTGTAGCAAATGCTCACAGCAGTTCCAAGACATATGTTTATTAGATACTTAGTGTAAGGTGCTTTGTCAATGGCCACATCTATACTAGTGTAATTGGGCACTGAACTCCACTGCTGGTTTTTCTGATGGGTGTGAGGAAGATGATGGGAATGTGTCCATGGATGTCTCCTGGTGTCAAAATAGCAACATTTATTAATAAACAGCAATATATTGGTTGTGGGCACTCTAGGCAAGGGTTGCTTCCATTCGTATTATTTTTGGTGGTGACAGGGGTGACAGGTGGATGTTCACAAACGTGCCAGCTGCTGCATCTGTAATTGCATTGGCATAACTTGAATCTGCTGCGTTGCCAGTGGCACTCCAGCCTTCCAGGACATTTTGCTGCAGCTGGAACAACTCACTGTGGGACTCAGTCATGCTGGCAACTGGGGGGTGTGGCAGGACAGATCAGGGCCCTGTCTCAGCAGACATCCCCAGCACCGACACTCTGGTGTGAATGGGCCAGTTTCCCTGGCCCTGCCCCAGTCATGGTGTTCAAGCCAGCAGCATCCAGGATAATGCCAACAGTGCATTATCACAAAGCACCCCAAGCAATGGCTCCAAAGACAGTGTCCTAAGATAATTAAGGCTGGATAGTTATCGCAGTGGAGTCACTCTGGCAGCTCCTGGGAAACTACCTGCATTATGACAGTGACTATTACAATGATTGTGATTGCAGTTACAACTCTGAACTGGTGGTGGTGGTGGTAAGTAACACGGCTCTGTGTCACTCAAACACCTCAAGACAGATGATGGTGATGAGCGGGCTGCCGGTCCTTAAATGAGGCTTTCTTGCTGGTCTGCTGTTTTTCTTTCCCAGTAGGTCAGGGGAATATTCTGGTGTTGCTCAGCTGGCCTATCTGATCCAGTTACTGCCTCGATGTTGGTGCCCTGGCTTGCAGTGAGCTGCTTCTTGTCATGTCTTCTCCTGTATGGTGAACTGGCTGTTGACACAGCATTATCCTGTGTTACTGTACTCGGCACTCCACCGACCAATTATGCCACAGTATCATAGCACTGAACTGCACAACTGAGTGTAACACACACAGATTCAGGCTCCTAATACTCCTTCACTTTTTAACTATCTTTATTATTCCAAATTCCTAGCTTTAACTAATTTAATCACTCTCATCTTTCAACACACTATAGTTTGTTCAGTCCCCAATTCAAAAATTGTATTGCTTTCAGTTTTAGAGTAAACAGGAGTAGAAGTCAACTTCCTCATTAGTGTGGTTCCTGAACTCACATCTAGGATTTTAATATGGGAATATGTAAAGCGTATTGTATACTCTTTACCAATAAGAACAGTAGTTGGGTTTTTAAAGTGAAGGTGTGCATCTTTCATAAACTTGTTCTATAGTGAAAAATTACACTCTTTGCAAAAATAATGTGTTGCTAAAGCTTTATCAGGAATGATGATATTATTAGTTTTATATCTCAATATACTGAAAGCATATGAAGACTGATCAATTTGTAATACAGAATGGGCTTATCGTTGTTTTTTGAAAATGTTTTCATGGGATGCATCTTATCAGTGGAACATGATTCCACACATTTGCCAAAACACTCAAATCAAGTATTACCAAGGCACCACCTGATTTTCATCTGTAGGATGATTCTTCCTCTATGGACCTCCTTACTTCATTCAGATATATTTATTTAGCACAAACTGAACAGTCAACCAACAGCTTGAATGTATCTTTATCAACAACAAAATTTAATTTTACAACATTTATGAGACATCACATTTATTGTATGGATAATTGTTCATACAATAACATTGTTGTTGTTGTGGTCTTCAGTCCTGAGACTGGGTTGAGGCAGCTCTCCATGCTACTCTATCCTGTGCAAGCTTCTTCATCTCCCAGTACCTACTGCAACTTACATCCTTCTGAATCTGCTTAGTGTGTTCATCTCTTGGTCTCCCTCTATGATTTTTACCCTCCACGCTGACCTCCAATGCTAAATTTGCGATCCCTTGGTGCCTCAAAACATGTCCTACCAACCGATCCTTTCTTTTAGTCAAATTGTGCCACAAACTTCTCTTCTCCCCAATCCTATTCAATACCTCCTCATTAGTTACGTGATCTACCCACCTTATCTTCAGCATTCTTCTGTAGCACCACATTTCGAAAGCTTCTCTTCTCTTCTTGTCCAAACTAGTTATCGTCCATGTTTCACTTCCATACATGGCTACACTCCATACACATACTTTCAGAAACGACTTCCTGACACATAAATCTATACTCGATGTTAACAAATTTCTCTTCTTTAGAAATGCTTTCCTTGCCATTGCCAGTCTACATTTTATATCCTCCCTACTTCGACCATCATCAGTTATTTTGCTTCCCAGATAGCAAAACTCCTTTACTACTTTAAGTGTCTCATTTCCTAACCTAATTTCCTAACCTAATTTGCTCAGCATCACCCGATTTAATTCGACTACATTCCATTATCCTCATTTTGCTTTTGTTGATGTTCATCTTATATCCTCCTTTCAAGACACTGTCCATTCCGTTCAACTGCTCTTCCAAGTCCTTTGCTGTCTCTTACAGAATTACAATGTCATCGGCGAACCTCAAAGTTTTTACTTCTTCTCCATGAATTTTAATACCTACTCCGAATTTTTCTTTTGTTTCCTTTACTGCTTGCTCAATATACAGATTGAATAACATTGGGGAGAGGCTACAAACCTGTCTCACTCCTTTCCCAACCACTGCTTCCCTTTCATGCCCCTCGACTCTTATAACTGCCATCTGGTTTCTGTACAAATTGAAAATAGCTATTCGCTCCCTGTATTTTACCGCTGCCACTTTCAGAATTTGAAAGAGAGTATTCCAGTTAACATTGTCAAAAGCTTTCTCTAAGTCTACAAATGCTAGAAACGTAAGTTTACCTTTTCTTAATCTTTCTTCTAAGATAAGTCGTAAGGTTAGTATTGCCTCACGTGTTCCAACATTTCTACGGAATCCAAACTGATCTTCCCCGAGGTCCGCTTCTACCAGATTTTCCATTCATCTGTAAAGAATTCGCATTAGTATTTTGCAGCTGTGACTTATTAAACTGATAGTTTGGTAATTTTCACATCTGTCAACACCTGCTTTCTTTGGGATCAGAATTATTATATTCTTCTTGAAGTCTGAGGGTATTTCGCCTGTCTCATACATCTTGCTCACCAGATGGTAGAGTTTTGTCATGACTCGCTCTCCCAAGGCCATCAGTAGTACTAACAGAATGTTGTCTATTCCCGGGGCCTTGTTTCGATTCAGGTTTTTCAGTGCTCTGTCAAACTCTTCATGCAGTATCGTATCTCCCATTTCGTTTTCATCTACATCCTCTTCCATTTCCATAATATTGTCCTCAAGTACATCGCCCTTGTATAAACCCTCTATATAATCCTTCCACCTTTCTGCCTTCCCTTCTTTGCTTAAGACTGGGTTGCCATCTGAGCTCTTGATATTCATACAAGTGGTTCTTTCCTCTCCAAAGGTCTCACTAATTTTCCTGTAGGCAGTATCTATCTTACCCCTAGTGAGACAAGCCTCTACATCCTTACATTTGTCCTCTAGCCATCCCTGCTTAGCCATTTTGCACTTCCTGTCAATCTCATTTTTGAGACGTTTGTATTCCTTTTTGCCTGCTTCATTTACTGCATTTTTATATTTTCTCCTTTCATCAATTAAATTCAATATTTCTTTTGTTACCCAAGGATTTCTATTAGCCTTCGTCTTTTTACCTACTTTATCGTCTGCTGCCTTCACTACTTAATCCCTCAGAGCTACCCATTCTTCTTCTACTGTATTTCTTTCCCCCATTCCTGTCAATTGTTCCCTTACGCTCTCCCTCAAACTCTCTACAACCTCTGGTTCTTTCAGTTTATCCAGCTCCCATCTCCTTAAATTCCCACATTTTTGCAGTTTCTTCAGTTCCAATCTGCAGTTTCAATCTGCAGTTCATAACCAATATATTGTGGTCAGAATCCACATCTGCCCCTGGAAATGTCTTAAATTTAAAACCTGGTTCCTAAATCTCTATCTTACCATTATATAATCTATCTGATACCTTTTAGTATCTCCAGGATTCTTCCAGGTACACAATAACATTACAGTACATAAATTTAACAAGATATCAGTCCTACTGGCACAACATTCATGTTCTTTAATTTAAATTTTTCATAATTAAAACTACTTTGTTTCTACATGAGATGCTGCCTTTGTTATCAACAAATTCCATTATTATAACATGAAACACAATATTTTTTAACATTAACAGTGTTCCTAACAAGCCTAATCACACAGTTTGATGCTGGAATCACACCCAATGTAAAATAATCTCCACTAAACATTAACATTTTATTGCATTAATGAAGTGTTCATAATAGAGTTATGTGGTAACTGTTTCAAATAATAGCAACTCAGCACTGTGTTATACAATACCTAGAAGGTGACACATGTACTTTGAATTAATATAAATTTTGATAGAAGCTGTTTTTCTTGTAGAATTCCAGAAATTTCTTTTGAGCTGGCTTACGTTGGAGTGTGACAGACTAATTTTGACATTGCTTTTCCCTGGCATTCATCCACTGGTTGTTAGGAAAGTGTCATCTTTAACAAATCAATAACAGCAAGAAATCTGGCACCTCCCTTGTGCCTGATTTACAATGCAACACAACGTCTAGAGAACAACCTCATGTTAACAACTACAGCAGATTGATAGCAGCAGTGGATCAGTAAGAGAAATAAGTCACTGAAAGCATGGGGATGGCAATAGGAACATGGGTCTCCATTTACTTATCTCACGATGGTGGTCATGTTGTACATGCACCAGATTGTAGAACACATGCCACATGATAGCTTCGTGCCACAGTAAACAGCAACAGGTTCCTGGAAGCTCATAGGCCTATACATTCATATTACACTGGCTTGAAAAATATAAGGACAAAGCAAATTTTGCATGGTGTAACAGCCAAATAACATACCTCAGAGAAACTGTACATACAAATAATTATTTCAGTATTCTACAGAAGGCAACTGAAAGAGAAACTGACAAACAGAAATGCTGCTTTCATTCAAAGAAAATAAGTACACTGAAGTGGCCATGATTTATGAACATCCTCTGGCTTACAAAAGACAGAACATGGTTCATAATAGGGTGTGTGATCAAGAATGAGAATGCATGATCTGCAATGTGCACCCAGTTTGGCACAAGGTTGGTAAAGAGTTCCTGTGTACAGTGTTCCATTCCTCCTCCAGTGCAGCTAACAATAGCTAGATGCTCATTGGTGCATGTGGCCATGCTGCAACGCATCTCCCCAACATGTTCGATAGGGCCTAAGTCAGGGGAACATGCAGGATAGTCCATTCGTCAGATATCCTTGCATTCCAAGATCTCCACATGCACTGTTCGGTGCAGTCAGTCGGTGAAGTCACAGCCGAATGCACTCCTGAAAAAGCAAACATTGGGAAGAAGTACTGTGTCACAGTGGTGTTGTCTGGTCAGTATACTGTGTTCAAAGATTTGAAGGCAGTATGCCCTTGCAACATTGTGCCTCTTACATCATGACAACTAGACTACCAAAATGATGATGTCAGGCAATGTTGGTGAGATGCATTAGTGCTCTCACCAAGAGGTCACACGTATTGCATACAGGAACACTGTTGAACATGATCAATTTGGTGGTTGAGGTTTTAGGGCATCGACAGTGATAATGTTGCATGGGCATATTGCCTGCTAATCATTGAACACAGTTCACTTACAGGTCAACGTCTTTGTGGCACTACTCCTTCTATACCCCTGCCTTTCCAAGAGTGCATTTGGCCCTGACTTCATTTTTATGGAAGACACTGCAGGACTGCATCTAACAGCACAGGTGCAAGAGCTGTAGGTGTGAGAAGATATTTGACCAGTGGGATAGCTTGCCCATTCCCCTGCTTTAATTCCCATGTAGCATGGCTGGATGTGTTTGGGAGACATACTGCAGCGCATCCACATGCACAGTCAACTGTCCTGCAATTATCGACAATGCTGATGAATGGAAAGCTCTACCATAAGAACTACATACCAAATGTGGGGGCAGAATGCCACTACATTGCGGAGCACACATTGCCATCCATGGTGATCACAAGAGACGCGTGCAGCCTATTGTCATTTCTAAGAGTTCTGCTTGATTCTGAAAAAATCCTTTTCTTAAGATAACACATTTAATCTCCAACTAAAGTATATAACTTTACCTCATAACTGAACAGACACTTTACACCATAATGAGAACACAAGATTGATTCTTTAACTAAAGAACTTTCTCTTGTTCCTCCTTTTTTCTTGGGGGGGGGGGGGGGGGGGGGGGCAGCGGGATGCACTGTCAATACCACACTGACTCCCACGAGGAAGAAAAAAAAATTACATCACCAAAGATTATAAGCTATGGAATAAGCTACATGCAAAGAAAAAACAGTTAATTACTAGTATCTACAAAAACTGTTTTAGCCTTTCTCTTATCCTGCAAAATATGACTAGTGTGTGATAGTGCCCACCACCATCCCACAGAAATATGGGCTGAGGTAGTAAATAATCTGTAGCATACCCTGTAATCTAAGATACGTTGGTATGCGGCAATCTGTTTGTGTGGCTGAAAAGAGACTACCCCATAAATCAGTCTTTTAATTAGATTGCATTCAAAGTTTCCTCCTGTGAATGTACAAACCATTATGAATACAACAAAATATGCTGTAAGTGTGTTCCTTTACCTGCCATAGGCCTAGACAAAGAAACAGGATATACGGTAAGCATTTTCATGCAGCAAAGCAACTTACACAATATTAACAAAGGAATGGCATCCATCATAAGCATGTTCTTAAATAAACTTACAGATAATTGTTAATGATACATGCACAACATTACAATACATCATATTATTCTGACTACTTTTCTTGCCTGTCCTTTGTACACTCATGTGTTTTCATGTGTGTTGAGAGTCATCACAATTCTGACACTTGCAGTCAGTGGTAAATGCATTTTCCATAAGTTATGACTTTGGGCAAAAAACTTTCCAAAACATTACACATTTGATATTTAATTATACCCTGTGAGCCAGGATAATCTATAAAATATGCCACTCATAACAGAATGGTTTCATTGGCTGATTGTAACTTCAGTTGTCATTGGATAACTGTGAAATTGAGCAAATATCTTTGGAGTGGAATGCATTTTAGTCCAATGAAATAGGTACCCATGCCATCTGCAATCCTTTCACAACTGTACTTCTGGCTGACTCTAGCATTCACTGCTGCAATCACTGAAAGTTTCTTGTTATTGCTGGTGTTTCTAACAAATTTACAAGAATTGTGTGTGCATATTACTATACATTAAACTACATGCAACAAAAGAAAATAAGAAAATTTGAGTGCAGAAAACTACACTGAAACTTCATAGTTACAAAACTTGGTTTGAGGACTGAAGCACTTAAAAATCTCTCCATTAGGGTGCATAAACAGTGGAAACAATCAACTCTGTCCATTCACTGGGGCCCCTGTAAGGATCACAGGTTAATGTTTTGAGTACTCTTTATTGGCTTCCCTTCCATGTGATGGTGGACAGTTTTCAAATTCAAGAGTGAGGAATGTCTGTGGTGCACTGGTATATTTATGACTTGGAGCCATTTTTGTAATCATATGATGTAATTGTTCCTACAAAGCACTTCTCATAGCTGGATAATGCGATAAATATTAACAAGCTGACAGTAAATATTACTCCAACTTGTAAAATCTGGGAATCTAATAACTTTTCCCCTGCATTTTTTTCTGTTGGTCCTATCATAATCATTATCCTCCCCCCTTCTCCTACCATTAAGAGTTTTGACTTTCCAAACTCTACCACAGGTTTCAACGTCAATTTTCAAAATTATTCACATGGAAACCAAATTGTGTTCTTTCTCATGTTTAACCTGTACAGTAACGCACAACAAAACTGTTTTGCACCCTAAATGCCTTTGGGTTCATTTAGAAAAAGATTTGTCATTTTTAGGTCTGCTTTCAAAATGGTTTCACAATGTTTCATCACCTGAGTGGTGGGGAGAGTGTTGTAGCTGGAGCAAATCTTTTCTGGCTGGGGCTTTGGTCAAGTGAAAGATTTTTAAAATCATACCAAGGAATGTAGATTAGAATCTGCCATAACCTGCTTTGGTCATTTTCGACTGTTTTTCTTGTTTTGAGTCATGGGTGCAGCTTTTGTAAATGTGAAGTAATCTACTTACTTAAGTGATGTAAAATACTTTACAGCTGTTTGGGATAACTTGTTCATTCTTCAGTTGCAGAGATATAAGGTGAGTAACATCAAAATTTTTTTTAAATGTATCACATAAATCATGGACTCATCTGTCCACGTGTCATCAGTCACGGAAGATGATGAACATTGAAACAGGAGGTGTTCTTGTACCTTGCTGATATTTGCCAACTAAGTTTCTTTAACATTTAAATAATTTTCCTTCTTGAAAATGGAGATTTGTGTTCGAAGCATAGCAGGTATTTCAACATATTTTTGACTTGTAACTGATTTTTATATATTAATTCATAAAATGATATTGCTTATTTATTATTGGAGTATTGTGGATTGATAATGTAACACAGACCACCAAATACAATACTGATGTAATTTTCCCAAATATCAAACTTTTAAATTTTGATAGAATATTTGTCCTCAAAAGGCAAAGGTCCAAAACTCAATTCATCAAACAGTTTTAACCTGCTAGGAAGTTTCATATCAGCACACACTTTGCTGTAGAGCTAAAAATATGTTCTATTGTAGTTTGATAAAGTTTCCGAATTTGTAAATTCTGAAAAAATTTTGTCAAAATATAATTTCCAAGTGTTCATCCAATGCAATAATCTCATTTAATTGGTTTGGCTTAAAACATTGACATTCACTTATGTGCTTTTGCAAACGAAATCGAATGTGGATGAATGTATCACAGAAAGTAAATCAGGATCTAATTGTGAATAAAATGACAATGGTAGGCTTGATATAGATACTAAATTTGGTTTCCTGAAAGAAAAAAAATTGTGAGTATGATTTGCAAGATTAATTCCTCAAACTTCTGCAGAAACAGCATAGATTGATTGTGAACTCCATCTGAGCTGCACGGCTGGAGGTACATCTACATACTCAACAAGCCACTGCACAGTGCTTCGTAGAGGGTACATTATACCACTACTAGTAGTTCCATTTTCTGTTCCAGTCTAAGACAGAGAGAGTGGAAAACAAATGATATATTTCTCCAAATCTGTCCTAAATACTCAAATATTGTGTCATAGTCCCTATATGAAATGTTTTTTGGCAGCAGTAGGATAGTTCTGCACTCAGCTTCAAATGCCAATTCTCTTAACTGTCATGTTCTTAGAAATGCATGTCTTCTTTCCTCCAGGGATTTCCATTTGAGTTCCCATAGCATGCCCGTAACACTTGCATGCTGATGAAACCTGCCAGTAACAAATCTAGCACCCTGCCTCTGAATTTCTTTGATGTCTTACTTCAGTCTGGCCTGGTGCAAATCCCATTCCCTCGAACAGTACTTAAGTGCAGGTAACACTAGAGTGCTATATGCAGTCTTCTTTACAGATGAACCACACTTCATTAATTGCTCCCAATAATCCATGGCTGACCATTTACCTTCCCTATCGCTATCTTCATAGGTACTGTGGGATGCTTGGACTTGCAAAGTCTGGTACCATTTGATGAGGACAGGAAGTAACCTTTTCATAGTAACAGCATTCTCGTTTCTCATGCTTTTTAGATAAATATCTGATGGTACAAACCTCTGGAACATGAAGTAATGAAAAATACTATGTCAAAAATTGTTACTATTAAGGTGCATTTATAAACATACAAAATTAAAAATAGCACAAATACATGCAATGTATTCTACAGGGCATTTATTACGGGTTGTCTGTATGTTGGGGTGCAACTTACAACAGCTATGGTGACAGAGACCATACTGGATTTCAGTTACTTGTTTCAGATGGTGAGAGGATTGTGTGTGCCATCATTCTGAACTGTCTCTTTCTCAGAAATAAACATGTGAAATCTGTTTTGAGAAACCTTTATTAGTGTAGGAGTTATGACCTGTTAAAATTTGGGACAGTTGGCAAAGCCGGTATTGCAGTATGTGCTCAATAAGACCACCATTGTGCCAAACCTTCATTGCCAGTCATGCTGCACACATCACCAGATCTGTGGGTCCAGCTGTGAGACCAGGGCACCATGGTGGCCTTCTGATAAAATGCCTCCTATGTATCCTGTGACCTACAAACTGTTTTAGCCAAAAACAGTCTGACTTCAGTGGCATATTGGGGAGGTACACAGTCTCATTGGAAGGTGGTTGGGGTATCACCCTCTCATTCATCAGTGTTGGAAGCACATAACCATGGAACATATTAAGATACCTCACCCCATTCAAGGTTCCACCAATAAACACTGGAACCATGATTTTTGTCCCAAATCCCACATAAAATCATCAATTTTTCACCACCAGCACTTTTCAAGAGGTCCATGCAAAAGGGAGTTTGCATCTGACAAGTAAAAAACATTTTCTTCTCCTTGTAACTAAAAAGTAACTTTGTCACTGAAAAACACCTGTCAAGTGAAGTTAGGATTCCTATTACACTGATCAAAAGCCTCTTCTACGAATTGCACCCGCCAATCAGGGTCACCCTCAGATCTGGTACTGAGACTGTAGCTTATCTGGTGTCAAAGTTTTAAGCTGCATGTGTTGTAAACACACCAATGGCACCTGTATGTTTCTGAGAGCCAGTTCATGCTGTGACTTGGACTATCCACAAATGGTGTCAAAATTTCTGTTGCCGACTCTTCATCAGTGGTTTTCCTTGGATGTTCAATGCATGGCTTGTCAAGTAACTTGGACACTGTCCTGTGTGAAATACCATTTCTCTTAGGATGCTGGGCATTGAAGAAGTCCGCATCAATCATTATGATACTTCATCCACCTCTCATTAACAAAATTTCACCATGACACACAGTAGGGACACAATGAATCACCTGCAACAAAAAGCAGAATTGACCACCTCCTAGGAGTTTCAAACTTGAACAGGCCATAACTCCTAGACACAGAGACAGCTGAAGAGAGACTTCACATGTGTGTTCTTGATAAAGGGGCATTTCAAAATGATGTGCTACATGAATGAAACCCTCAATACTAGGTACGCACACACAACTCTGAAACCTGATACTGCATATTTCACATGGACTCTATGGCAGAAAAAAAGGAAACTCACAGTGGCTGAAACCAACATACTGAACCATCAAATCCATGTTAGATAGGGTAAGCGAATGTTTGCATAACGAAGTCCACAGTAAAACAATGAAAACTCTGGCTCTTACAAGGGGAGGCAACCAATTGTGAAATTCAGATTCGATTCATACTGCGCATAATAAAAGCTCATGGCCAGAGGTGTAATGTGGCAAAGCATCAAGATGCACTTCTAAGCTGTTCTCGAGAAAATTGACAGTTAAAAGAAACCGTTGCGGTGAAATACTCCCTACGATTAATAATTTTCTACAGCGTCGTGGCGCAGCGGTAAGCGCTCGGATTCATAATTGTCTTCATAATGTTTACCACGTATACACTCCTGGAAATGGAAGAAAGAACACATTGACACCGGTGTGTCAGACCCACCATACTTGCTCCGGACACTGCGAGAGGGCTGTACAAGCAATGATCACACGCACGGCACAGCGGACACATCAGGAACCCAGGAACCGCGGTGTTGGCCGTCGAATGGCGCTAGCTGCGCAGCATTTGTGCACCGCCGCCGTCAGTGTCAGCCAGTTTGCAGTGGCATATGGCGCTCCATCGCAGTCTTTAACACTGGTAGCATGCCGCGACATCGTGGACGTGAACCGTACGTGCAGTTGACGGACTTTGAGCGAGGGCGTATAGTGGGCATGCGGGAGGCCGGGTGGACGTACCGCCGAATTGCTCAACACGTGGGGCGTGAGGTCTCCACAGTACATTGATGTTGTCGCCAGTGGTCGGCGGAAGGTGCATGTGCCCGTCGACCTGGGACCGGACCGCAGCGACGCACGGATGCACGCCAAGACCGTAGGATCCTACGCAGTGCCGTAGGGGACCGCACTGCCATTTCCCAGCAAATTAGGGACACTGTTGCTCCTGGGGTATCGGCGACGACCATTCACAACTGTCTCCATGAAGCTGGGCTACGGTCCCGCATACCATTAGGCCGTCTTCCGCTCATGCCCCAACATCGTGCAGCCCGCCTCCAGTGGTGTCGCGACAGGCGTGAATGGAGGGACGAATGGAGACGTGTTGTCTTCAGCGATGAGAGTCGCTTCTGCCTTGGTGCCAATGATGGTCGTATGCATGTTTGGCGCCGTGCAGGTGAGAGCCACAATCAGGACTGCATACGACCGAGGCACACAGGGCCAACACCCGGCATCATGGTGTGGGGAGCGATCTCCTACACTGGCCGTACACCACTGGTGATTATCAAGGGGACACTGAATAGTGCACGGTACATCCAAACCGTCATCGAACTCATCGTTCTACCATTCCTAGACCAGCAAGGGAACATGCTGTTCCAACAGGACAATGCACGTCCGCATGTATCCCGTGCCACCCAATGTGCTCTAGAAGGTGTAAGTCAACTACCCTGGCCAGCAAGATCTCCGGATCTGTCCCCCATTGAGCATGTTTGGGACTGGATGAAGCGTCGTCTCACGCGGTCTGCACGTCCAGCACGAATGCTGGTCCAACTGAGGCGCCAGGTGGAAATGGCATGGCAAGCCGTTCCACAGGACTACATCCAGCATCTCTACGATCATCTCCATGGGAGAATAGCAGCCTGCATTGCTGCGAAAGGTGGATATACACTGTACTAGTGCCGACATTGTGCATGCTCTGTTGCCTCCGTCTATCTCCTGTGGTTCTGTCAGTGTGATCATGTGATGTATCTGACCCCAGGAATGTGTCAATAAAGTTTCTCCTTCCTGGGACAATGAATTCACGGTGTTCTTATTTCAATTTCCAGGAGTGTAGTTAACGGATATTCCAAAATGAATATTTATAGTGAAAGTTAAACGTTCAAATTAGAATAGAGACCCCATGAACACACGTTTGCTGTGGCAGGTATGAAATGTAAACTCCATTGTTACACTTGAAGGACAGATGTTGAATTGGCCAAAATGAGCCGCCGCATAACAGCATAGTTGCCAGCTAACTTCAAAAGGTACATGCAGTCCCTAGCACAACTTATAACTTTGTTGAAAATCAGTGCGTATGTGAGTGCTTTGGTACACCCTGTTAAACAAGTGGAAAAATGGAAGTGGTACAATTGAAGAGCGATGCGGGCCCTTCGCGTGATAGTGATGTGATCAAAAAAGATTCTATAAACAGCGAAGTGGCGAAGCAACAATTGAAAGATGTGTTGGTGTATTTTGAAAGCCTCCTTCATAACAGGAATCGCATCTCAGCAGAATCGTCATCATCAGTCAACGAAGAAGCCATGGTAATTAGGGAAGAAATGTTCCAGAATACGCTGCAAATGCTCGCCAAAAAAACCCTCGTTCATGATGAGGAACTTATAGACATTAATGAAATCAACGATAATAATGCCTATGAAGACGTTAAAACGAGTCCCATTGCCAACGAATCATCAGACGAATACAAGCCAGATGAGAAGAAAAAAAAAGTGTACGACTATATTTCTCTGGATTACAAAATTAGAGCTGTCAATCTGGCCAAAGAACATCTAGGCTAGAGTCTCGAAACTCTACAAAAAGGGGTGCTCTTGTTTGACAAATATGTGCTATTTATCCAGGTGGGAAGAGCAAATCAAACATGGCGGTAGCAAATTTGATAAATATTGTACCATCGATTCATGGGTGCATGATTGCTTCGTAGAAGCTCGACAAAACTTCCAGCAAGTTACTACCAGAAACCTGCAGCAGTGGGCCTTGGGCGCTGCAAGTCAGTTCCCAGATTTCAACTTCAAAGCTTCAAAAACATGGGTCACCGAATTTAAAAAGAAGCATGGGATTCAGCAACGGAAAATCACAAAATTTGTTTCCCGGAAAGAGACGGCTACCCAAGACGAAATTTTGGCCGCAGTGGACACATTTTGGATCCAGCTGCGAATGTTGATAACTAACTTTGACAAAGATTTCATTATTAATACTGATCAAACAGTTATGTAAAGAGCTGTTCACAAATGTCATATGACATGATGATAGAATATGATAATCTGATATTTCTTATATAAACGATATTTTTTTATTTTGTTTGTCAGTGTGCCAGTACCAGTCCACGTTCAACAGAACTCTTGCCGAAAAAGTTTAAAGGCTGTTCTGGTAGCCTGAGACGACATGAACAAGGTGACGCATTCGTATACGGCACAATATTCAATCACAATGTCTGGGCGAGTCTTGCCTCTTGTTTTCATGTGCCTCCAAGAGTCCACAGGTACATTTGGACCCAGAGTACAGAAGACAGTCGATGAGTACGCCAAGAAGTATACCAAGGTTGTTATTACATTCTCCAAATCCAGTAAACTAACAAAGGGTTTGTTCGTGGACTTCTTGCGTAATGCTTTGCAACCATACGTACAAAAGAAAGAATTTCTCCTTCTGATCAACTATTGGGGTGGGCAAACGAACCCAGCGCTATACAATGAGATGTTCCAGGATGATAAGAAGCACTATAAAAGTCATTCCTCCAAAGTGCACTCCTCTCGTCCAACCGTGTGATGTGTATTTCTACCGACAGATAAAAATTTTTATCAAGTGCCTTCTAAATTGTGCTTTTTTAATCGAGCAAAACCGTGACATCAACTCCAGAGACGATTGTACAAAAATCCAATCCATCGTCCACCACCAATTGTCTTCTCCGAGTTTTTCCAATATGATACGATACACATGGTATGCATCAAACCTGACGAATGAAAGAACAGTTTTTCATAATGTCAATCAGGTGTGTACCCCAACAGATAATTAAAAAAAAAATTGTTCTTGTAAAAACGCATCGTTTATCAGATGTGCTCGATGTCGTGCTGTTTTCTGCTTTCCATGTTTCTATGATAACTATCACTCAGGTTCATGCGATACTCCAGCTACTTCTGGTCACTAATTGTTAATTATGTGCGAGTGTATACCGAACTTTTCAATAGATTGTATCCACTTTAATATTATTTGTGATATTGTATTTTATTTCGAGTATTATTTTTCCACAACAAACGACTTTCAACAACTTATTATATGCATAATTGTTGCAACTGATTGCCATTACACCAACAACATGAAAACAGCTTTCACATCCCACAACTACCCTCCCGACCTGGTTCAGAAGCAAATTACCAGAGCCACTTCCTCATCCCCTCAAACCCAGAACCTCCCACAGAAGAACCCCAAAAGTGCTCCACTTGTGACAGGATACTTTCCGCGACTCGATCAGACTCTGAATGTGGCTCTCCAGCAGGGATATGACTTCCTCAAATCCTGCCCTAAAATGGGATCCATCCTTCATGAAATCCTCCCCACTCCACCAAGAATGTCTTTCCGCCGTCCACCTAACCTTCGTAACCTCTTGGTTCATCCCTATGAAATCCCCAAACCACCTTCCCTACCCTCTGGCTCCTACGCTTGTAACTACCCCCAGTGAAAAACCTGTCCCATGCACCCTCCCACCACCACCTACTCCGATCCTGTAACCCGGAAGGTGTACACAATCAAAGGCAGAGCCACATATGAAAGCACCCACGTGATTTACCAACTGACCTGCCTACACTGTGAAGCTTTCTATGTGGGAATGACCAGCAACAAACTGTCCATTTGCATGAATGGTCACAGGCAGACAGTGTTTGTTGGTAATGGGGATAGCCCTGCGGCTGAACATGCCTTGGTGCACGGCCAGCACATCTTGGCACAGTGTTACACCGTCCGGGTTATCTGGAAACTTCCCACTAACACCAACCTGTCAGAACTCCGGAAATGGGAACTTGCCCTTCAGTGTATCCTCTCTTCCCGTTACCCACCAGGCCTCCACCTCTGCAAATTTCAAGTTGCCACTGCTCATACCTCACCCTGTGTGTGTGTGTCTGTGTGTGTGGGGGGGGGGGGGGGGGTGCACATTTGAATTACAAAAAACAAATAATAGTTGCGTGGCACGAGATTCGATCCGGTGACCTTTGGATTACGAACCCGAGCACTTACCACTGCGCCACGACGCTGTAGAAAATTATTAATCGTAGAGAGTATTTCATCACAACGGTTTCTTTTAACTGTCGTTTTCTCAACAATGGCTGAGAAGTGCATCTTGGTGCTTTGCCACATTACACCTCTGGCCATGAGCTTTTATTATGCGCAGTATGAATCGAATCTGTATTTCACAATTGGTGGCCTCCCCTTGTTAGTACAAAAACCATGACAAACCAATAATGGTAAACCAATTTATATGACACCTACAACCACTGTCTAACAGTTGCCAAGTACTAACAAGAAACTGATAGTGGATGATTTTTTCCATTAATTACAGAGTCGAAATAACTGTTGGTAGCTTATCATACATGATTTCTTCGTTCATTGCAACAAGCAATAACTTGCTCATAAATTCCTTTATCACTCACAATGAAATTGATATCCATCCCTTGTCCTAAAAATGTATTGTGCCACTTTTGGTCAGTTTTCATCTTTTCTTCTCATAGCCTTCAAAACAAAGCTCATTACCTTATCAAGCAGAGTAAAAAGGAATACTGGGAGCACTTTGTTTCTTCCCTGGGGACATACCTCTCTCCGTTGCAGGTTTTGTCTGTGCTCCGTAGCCTCCTGAGCCACCAGGGTCTTATCCTCCAAGATGCCCTGTGGAATGATCAATCGGTCCTCGCAGAACACCTCGCGATGCACTTCACAGTGGCATCGGCGTCCTCTTCCTATCCTGTTACATTTCTCCAGCAGAAATGCCATGTTTAACAGACCCCCATCTGTTTCAACCCGCACCATGTTGAGCCTTATAATGAACCCTATAGTGAATGAGAATTATTTCAGGCTCTTACCTCTTAAAGAGACATGGCCCCAAGACTTGGATTCCGTCCACAGTTAGATAATCCGAGACGTGGTTGTTCCCCAGAGGCAACATCTCCTCAGGGTTTTCAATGACATTTGGCTCACGGGTGCTTTCCCATCACAATGGCCAGACGGTATAGTTATTCTTGTCCTTAATCTTGGGAAGAACTCAACTTCCCTCGACATCTACCATCTGATTATCCTCACCCCTTCTCTTCCCGTTTCTCCGCTTTGGCGTTTGAGGTCACACTTTTTCATCTTCCTCCTCCCTGTGTGCTCCTGAAGGCTCCCCCCCCCCCCCTTCCCCCCCCCCCCCCCCCCCACATCTTACACATTACGGGTGACTGGGTAATGCATAATTCCCAGCCCTAGGTCGACAGGTAGGGTTCGTGCATACCACTGGGTACAGATCGGGCCCAGACAGGTGTGATTGCCTGAGCAGCTACCTTCCAAATTGTCAATTTATCCATCTGTCAGGTGTTTGGGAGGTGTGACATGAGGAGTCAGTCCACTTCGGGGGTGCACCCCCTCCTGAAGCGGTCCCACAGTCAGGACGAGTGCACAAACGGAGATGCTGGCAATCGTGGCGATTCCCTGGCAGTGAGCCAATGGTCTTCAAAATCGACGTCTACAGAACATAAATGGAATGAGACTAAAGATTCAAAGACCCTTCCAGCTGCAACATGGTTCCTCATGGTCTCACATACTGAAGTGTTGGGCATCTGCAATGACAAATCCATGTATTATTCAGAAAGGTGTCAATGCCATTAACCGAACCTGTAAAATCCTGCTTTCATTTGTGGAATGGTGCTTGGCTCTTGTAGACTACTTCTGATTCTTGAGCATGACAATTGCTCACTGCCTCACTTTTCCGCGGCTATCCAGTTCACGCCGAGGCCCACGGAACTCTGAATTCTTCTAGCAGTGTTATTTATACTAGGCTACTCGACAGTCCGATCGAGGTCAAAATCCAGTCTTACCTCTCTGATCAGGGTGTCATTCCCGTCCGTCAGATGAGGTTAAAGGTAGATTCCTCCTTAGTGCCCTCAAGCGCTATTATTCTCACCTTTGATAGAGTGGTGCTTCAGTCTGAGATCAGGGCAGGCTATGAATTTATTAGTCTGACTGTACATTCCAAACCTGATGCACTGCTATCAGTGTCATCATTTCAACGACACCGGAACATCTTTCTGACACCCAGCCAAATGTTAGGGATGAACACGGGGCTGCCTGATACAGAGCGGAGAAGGAGGTGGACAAATGCAATGGCTCAAGTTATTGGTTAGTCACAAACCCTACGTTCTCCCATCTGGCACTTTTAGTTCTGTTCTTATTATCCCTTGTTCACGAAGGACATGGCCATGCAGAAGTGCGACCGCAAATACAATCTGAGTTTGTGAAATTGCCCAGTGTCGAGGTAACATTACCGTCACCCTGTCCGGCTGTGCGACGCACCATCAGATTCTCGCCTCGAGAGGCAAAGCCGCTTGCTACACAACTGGCAGACCGGAAAGGTCGGGAGGAGAACTCCCGTCAAAACTTCCTTTTCCCTCCAGCCAAACACCACTCTTGTCTTCCTCTGCTAACTGGTGAGGCTCGAAGTAGTCCAACAGAGGCGTGCAGTCTTCTCCTTTGCTGACTCGAAGATCCTCTTAGACTGTGTCGCCACGTGATGCCTCGGCCCGGCCGGCCCCCGTGTCGGTAGTACGCACTGCCAACTGTTTCTCTGCATTGGACTTCACAGACTGATAGCACGAGAGAGCAGACATTTTTGTGGACCTCGTGGCCACAGTCGACAGGGTCTGTAGTGCCACCTCGTGCTGTGGGTGGGGATGGGGTGCCCTGGGCAACCTCTGCTGTACTAGATGTGCAGGGGGGATGTCATTGAGCCGACCTCAGGTGCGACTGAGCCAGCTGGCCAGCTCTCACTTCACTCACTTCTGTATGGATGGCGAACTGTGTCTACCTATCTTGCCTCGAGGTGAAGGCTGCACAGGGGATGCAGGGTCCTGCCAAATTCCGTGCACTTTGCTAATAGATTCCGTGTGCCATCTGATGCTTGTTGGGTAGAGGGGGGGGGGGGGGGGGGGTGTTCGCTGAGCTGGGTCAGAATGCATCTTTTGCCAGGATAGTGGCCACTCCTTCGGCAAGATCAAGACGGTCACGTGGGGATAGGGGTTTGTTAGTTATTGGGAGCTCCAAAATTATGCTGGTCGTGTTGCTCCTCAGGAACATAGCAGCTAGGGTGGGGAAGAAGTCCAACATTTACTCAATGTGCTTGCAGGGGGGGCCTTGTCCAGAATGTGGAAGAGGCTCTTCCAGTGGCTATCGAGTGTGTGAGGTGCAGACACCTACAGATTGTTGCACGTGTTGGCACCAACGGTGCCAGTCATCAGGGTTCCGAGGAAATCCTTGGGTCCTTTCGACAGCTAGCTAAATTGGTGTAGGAGCTCTCCATCTTTCGAAGAGTGGAAGCCGAGCTGATGATTTGCACCATTGTACCCAGGGTGGACTGAAGTCCTCCGGTTTGGAGTGGAGTGGAGAATCAAACCGGAGGCTATGTCGCCTCTGTGATGAAAATTGTTGTAGATTCCTTGACCTACGCTATGGGGTGGACGATTGTAGGACTCCCCTTGATAGATCAGGGGTGCACTACACACAGGAATCAGCTACATGGGTAGCACAATACTTGTGGCATGCACATGGAGGTTTTTGGAATTGGTTCCTTCCCATGGGAAACAAATCGTTGGCCTGAAAAATTACCAGTTCATAACACTGATGCAGGAGTGCCAACTGTAAAAATTGTTAGTTGGCGTAAACAGGTCATTCCAAAAGATTTAAATACGCTAAATCTAATGTTGGTAAATTGCTTAAGTGTCTGTAGCAAGATCCCCGTAATACTCTCTGAAATAATCAGTAGAAATGCCAATATTGTATTAGGTACCGAAAGCTAGGTGAATCCAGACATAAATAGCAGTGAAATTTTGAACTCAGGTTGGACAATGCTTAGGAAGGATAGGACTGATGCTATGGAGGTGGTGTGTTCATTGTAGTTAAAAGCTGTTTAAATGAAGTTGAGATCAATACTGAGTCAGACTGAAATAGCCTGGATAAAGCTGTCAATCAGACAAGGAGTGACTATTGTATTAGGATGTTTTTATAGACCACCAGCATCCACAACAAACGTTGCAGAAAATTTCAGGGAAAATCTTGAGCATATAGGAAATAAATATCCAAATTATCCATTAGTTTTAGGTGGACACTTTAATCTGGTGTCTATTGACAGAAAATTACATGTTTATCACAGGGGCAGAAGCAAAGACTCGTGTGAAATTATTCTAAGTGCCCTCTCAACATAAAACCTTGAGCAGTTGATTAGAAAGCCAACTTGAGACGGGAACATATTAGATACCTTGGCAACAAACTGAACTGATCTCTTTGAGGAAGTTAATCTAGAAGAAGGTATTAATGGCCATAAATTCGTTGTGGCTTTTATGTCAGTGGAAGTTGCAAAAAAAAAAAAAAAAAAAAAAAAAAAACAGAGAAACATCATAGAGACTTCGTTTTTGGGAAAGCAAATAAAAGTGTCATTAATGAATATCTTCATAATCAGCTCCAAGCGTTCACCACAGGACACAAAGATATTGAGCATCTTTGGTCAGAATTTAAATGTATTGTCCACCATGTGCTAGAGAAATATGTGCCTAGAAAAAATATAGGAGTGCGAAAGGATCCACCTTGGTTCAATAAACATGTTAGGAAGTCGCTGAGAAAGCAGAGAATTTTGCACAGTCATTTTAAACGTAGTCTCTGTCCTGCTGTCAAACAGAAATTATGTGAAATGAAAGCAGCTGTCAAAAGTCAATGAGAGATTCTGACGGCTATCTGGAACATCCAGTTAGTTCCGGATCTCTCAACTAACTGTCACACAGGATACCTTAGTAGACACAGTCGTAATCTCTAACTCATTGTGTCAATACTTTGCTCATATTTCAAACTTTTCTAATTACTCACCAGCCTTTCTCTCAAAGAATTTGGTAGCAGAATAGTGACCTCTTACTTTTTTATATGAAAATCATGAAAGCTACAAAGCCTTTTATTCTACGCCAGAACTCATACATGCATTCTCCTCCTCCCCGCTGCTCTGGAACTGGATGCTATCCATGTCCTAATGTTGCTGCACCTATCATACCCTAGTTTGTGCTACCTCCTTCACCTTTCAGGTTGACAGTACCTTTCCCAGAAGTTGGCTGGAAGCTATCATTATTCCTGTTCCAAAACCTTGAAAGTAAAAGCATTTCCCCTCTATCTATCGCCCAATCTCTCCCACGAGTAGTGTATGTAAGATTTTGGAGCATATGGTAGATTGCCATTTAGGCTGGTGGCTGGGGTCCCAAAACCTTTTAACACCTGCCCAATGCTGTTCCTGAAAGCATTGTTCTGCAATTGACCATATTTTTGCTCTCATCACTTACATCATGAACGAATTTCTCAGGAATCGCCAAACAGTAACAATATTTATTGATCTGCAGAGGGTTTATGATACCTGTTGAAAAACAGGCATCCTCTGCATACTGTGCTCTTCTGGCTTTCGAGGCTGGCCATCCCTTTTCATCCATGAATTTATGTCAGAGTGCACATTTAAGGTGCAGGTGAACATTTCTCTATACTGCACTTTCTTCCAAGAAAACGGGGTGCCCCATGACTCTATGCTAAGTGTTGTACTGTTTGCCAAAGCCATAAATCCAATTATGGATTATCTTCTTCCTGATGTCTTGGGCTCCCTCTTTGTCGATGCTTTTGCAATTTACTACAGCTCTCAATGGATCAGCCTTCTTGAACAACATCTTCAAGGATGTCTCGATCACCTCTACTCATGAAGCATTGAAACCGACTTCCAATTTTCTCACAGTAAGACATTCTGTGTAAATTATTGGCATCGTACGGAGTATTATATGCCTTCCCTACATCTATGCCCTGTTGACCTTCCATTTGGGGACATCGCCAAATTCTTGGGACTTAAGTTTGACAGAAAACTGCTGTGTCATATCATTTGGATTGCTGTCTGCAATCCCTCACATCCTCCGTGTTCTGAGTGGTATCTCCTGGGAGTTGACCGAGTGGTCCTCCTTTGTCTCTATCATGCCTAAATGCATTCGAAATTGGACTATGGAAGCATAGTTTATGGCTGTGCACAGCCATCTATTCTTTGGCATCTAGACTCTGTCCACCACCATGGATTGCATTTAGTGTCTGGAGCTTTTTACACTAGCCCTGTGGAGAGCCTTTACTCTGAGACTACTGAACATCTGCTGTCAACTCGGCGAGCTGTCCTTCTGAGTCATTGCACTTGTCATTTGTCTTCCATACCTGCTCATCTGACCTATGCCATTTTTTAGATATCTCCTTGGATTTAGAGTATGCAGGCAGCCCTTCCTCTTTACTACCACCACCGGGAGTCTACTTCTGTCAACTGCTACATTCACTCTCCTTCCAATTTCCTAAAATTTTCTACAGAAATGGGGGTACGATACAACCTTGGCTTCACCCCCAGACCTGCCTCCTCCATGACCTTTTTCAGCTTCCCAATGATAGTACCCCCCCTATAGTTTATCATCGGGCATTTGCTGCTCTAGGCACACAAATAGAGGATGCCACATTTATTTACAATGACGGCTCCAAGACCACATTTGGTGTCAGGAGTGCCTATATTCTTGGTGACACCCTGATTAGATTTCTGCTTCCCGACAAGTGTTCAGTTTTTACTGCGGAGCTTTATGCTGTTCACCATGCTGTCCAATAAATTCGTCACCATCTAGGAATACAGAATATTATATACTTGGATTTTCTCAGCTCTCTTCTCAACTTCCAAGCCCTTTATCCCATTCACCCTCCGGTCCACCAGACTCAGGACTGCCTCCACTTGCACTACTTGGAGGGCACCTATGTGGCATTCCTCTGGATCCCAGAGTATGTTGGTATACGTGGAAATGAGGCAGCCGATATAGCGGCAAAGGCTGCAGTCTCTCTCCCTTGGCCCACTGTTCGCATGGTTCCCTTTGCCAATCTACAGAGCATTTTATGGCATCGTGTTGCTCTTTTATGGTGCACACACTGGTCCGCACTCCAGGATAATAAATTATGGGACATTAAACCTCTTCTCTGTTCTTGTACCTCTTCCTTGCAGCCTCGTCATTGGGAGGAGGTAATTTTAACTAGACTCCAGATTGGGCACTGTCTTTTTAGCTACTGACATCTTTTGAGTGGTGCTCCTCTCCCACTTTGTCCCTACTCAATCATGGATGGTGAGATACCTTTTACTTCAGTAGTGCTACTTTAATCTGCTATGCACCTGTTTACAGCTGTCGCCTGATATATATTCTGTTTTAGCAGATGATGTGCACTCCACCAATCCTGTCCTTGAGTCTATAAATGTTAGTGAGATGACGTCAGTCATTTGAAGCTCTCTTCAGGAAAAACAACCCCCCTTCAATAGCACTTTTCTCAGGTCTCCTTCCGTTTTTAGTTTTCCCTTCTGCTTCAGTTTCACTCCAATTCCTCTTGATTTACATTCTTGTTTTTATCCTCCAATAAGCCACAGAATGGGTACTTTTTTACAATGGTTGTTTTGCACCCTAAAACCATAATCAAAAATAAATAAATAAATAAATAAATAAAACAAAATAAAGACTGGAGCACCCACATTCCTTTCTGATTCCTCACACACCTATTCCCATTTGAATGTATCCTTGTGCACTGCCCAGCTTGCCCATCATCTTGAATGGTCTGTACTTTCTGAAACCTACTCAGGCAACCATTTACCATGTGCCATCCATTACTGAATCCTATCGTACCTACGTGCACACCCAAGTGGGAGCTTACTAAGGCTGCTGTAAGAATGTTCCAATCCTCTCACCTCCTCTTTACCACACCTTGTCCCAGTCCATTGGTGGTCTGAGGTATGTGTCAATGCAATTCATGTGCTGACACGTGCTCTCCGAATTATTAATTGTCATCCTATGAGTACAGTGGCATTCATTATAATCAGATGTATGCGCAGTGTTGTTGTGTTCTTTGGAATATTAAAAAAGCTAGCTGGATTTCATGTACTAGTTCTTTTAACAGTTCTACCCCTGCCTCTGTTGTGTGGACCAACCTCTGACAGCTCTCTGGGACCAAGATCCATTTGCCAATTTCCAGACTAACAGCAATAGGGTCTACAATGAGAATGCCTGCTACTATCTCCAATACCTTGGGTCCCCATTTTGCTGAAATTTCGAGATCTTCCCACTATCACCCTGCCTTCCTCCATCGGAAATGGGTGGAGGCGGCCTGGCAATACCTTTCTCTTCTCAGAATCGTGAGTGCCACAATGTCGGCTTTACTATGGGGGATCATGCTCTCAGTTCATCCCAATCCTTCTCCGCAGGGCCAGACATTGCAGAAGTTGCAGAACCTTTCTGTTGTGGGCAAGTACTTTTTCGTTCATACGTACAACCACATCTGGCAGAGGGCGCATTTCCCAGATGTTGGTGTGAAGCCACTGTCATACTCATACCTAAGGCCAGTAAGGACAAAAACCATCCTTCCAACTACTGCCCCATGATAGTAATTTGCGAGATTCAAGCCAGCATACCAGCTGAGCATGAATCATACATTCTAATGACTGCACAGTGTGGACTTCGAGCATGCCGTTCTGCAGTTGACAATCTACTTACTTTGTCCACCCATGCCATGAATGGTTTTCTGTGGAAGTACCCGACTGTTGCCATATTTTTTGATTTGGAGAATGCCTACAACTACTACCGGAGAACTGGTATCCTCTGAACTCTTTACACATGGGGCTCCAGTGGCCCCCTGCCCCATCTCCTTCAGGAATTTTTAAAAGACAAAGTTTTCAAGGTGTGTGTGGGTTCTGCCTTGTCAGACACCTTTATCCAGGAAACTGGTGTGCCTCAGTGTTCTATCACGAGTGTCATCCTCTTTGCCATCACCATTAACCCTATAATGGCCTGTATCCTGTTGGGCACCTCCAGCTTCCTTTTTCTCGACAATTTTGCCATCTATTGCAGTTGTTGCACCCAAGTTTTAAGTGTCTACCATTTCCTGATGGAATTCCCATTTATTTTAACTGTTTACATTTCCACTTGAGTTTGCCATCTGAGTTACTTGCCGAGTTGTCGACCTCATTTTAGTTTTTATGGTGAAGGCCATTTAATTTTTAGTTCTTGACCTCTGTTTCTCTTTGGTGTACTTTATAGACCTTTCTCCAAGTCCCTATTTTTAGCTGACTTCTCTTACATTGATTGGGATTGATGTGTATTCATTTTTTGACTCCTCTCTGTCTTCAGGTTCTATGGTTTTGACTTGGGCGTGTATGACCCCAGTTGTTTTTTCCCCTTAAACAAAACAGCCCAATCCAATAACAAATTTACTGCTAACCAAAAATAGACTGGTCAGAATTGAAGCCTAATATCCAACAACCTTGTCAGTTTGAGAGACCTGCTGTTCTTGTTTCAGAAAAAAAATCTCATAAATTTAAATGGTTAAAAAGTTATTAATGAAGATATGATTTCAAGCATCCCATTTTTATTCGATCACATTTTTAAAATCTGTGTTGATAAAGTTGCAGCCTGAAATTTTCTGAACAGGGTGATATTCTTACTTTCAAATATATTGCAATTGGAAGGATTTATCTAAAGTTCAAACCTTTTTAGAATAAATTGTAAATGGTGACAATGGGAAACTGGAACAGTTCTGTCGAAAATAAGGTGATGATATCAAAAGAGTAATCATCAAGCTTTTGGCAAAATGCAGATACAAATCAATGAAACATGAAATAATTAGTCCTAAAACCCAGTTTGATTCCCTTTATGATACTCTTGTTTTTTTTATTGATTAATTCATCATTTTCTTGTTATTGGCACACAAATCACAAATCACAGAGTTACAGTTTGGCATCTCGTGGAAAGGCTACAAACAATTGTGATCGACACCAGACAAGGAAGATGAGAAGTGTATTCAGGAGAGGACGAACAGTGACAGTTGCAGGGGTGAAATCCCTTGTGTGAATTATGAAGTGTGTCCCGTATGATAACTGCACAAGTCATCCACAACTGTTAATGGAAGACATTAGGGTGTGAGCAGTTAGGTACTGACCCATCGGCACTGTACTTGTATGTGACGGGGCAGAGCGTAAGTACAAATGCGTATACTATATATTCCAAGGTTGCAAATTATATCTGGCATTATTCATATTATATGTTGTGGGAATAGACTACCCATGAGTAGCAACTCTCTCTCTCTCTCTCTCTCTCTCTCTCTCTCTCTCTCTCTCTCTCTCTCTGTGTGTGTGTGTGTGTGTGTGTGTGTGTGTGTGTGTGTGTGTGTGTGTGTGTGTACTAAATCACTCATACACACATGCGCACACACACACACACACACACACACAGACACACACACACACACACACACACTCACTTATTCCATATCCTAATGTACCACTGGTGACATTATGATTTTCAGGGGAGATGGTAGGCATGACAAGGAATGGAAATTTTTCACACTCTGTCAGCACCATCCCACACCCTCACCAAGGTTCCTGGAGGCCATCGCATCTATTGTCTGTGGGATGCTCTCCTGGAGCCACTCCTAGATACCTGGGTATGCCATTGGTGATGTTACCATTCAGGTCCACACTGGTGTCACCATCTGTGGCTGCTGCTTCCAGCTGTGCCCGGATGTTGTGTAGGTCGTGCAAGGGCATGCCTGCTGCTGGGGGCATGCACCACATTGTTACATTCTCCTTCACAGACATTATTTTTAGCAATGAACTAAATGAGTTCTGAGAAGTTACTGCATATATAAATATGGTTGTTAGTAAGAACTGCAGAATAGTGGAGATGGATGAGAGACAATACGTGAATAAGGAGGTACTATGAAAGGATGGCAGTAGTGCTCGAAAATACACACACACACACACACACACACACACACACACTCTCTCTCTCTCTCTCTCTCTCTCTCTCTCTCTCTGCATGATGAGTGAAATATTTTCTAATGTCCATAAATGATATCATATTCAGTTGCAAATCAGCCTTAATATAAATACTTTAGTTGAAACTTCATATCATATTAAAACTGTGGCGGGCTGAGACCTGAACTCAGAACCTTTGCCTTTTGCGGGCAAGTGCTCTATCAACTGAGCTACCCAGGCACGACACACGACCCACCTGAACAGCTTTAATTCTGCCAGTACCTTGCCTCCTACCTTCCAAACTTCACAGAAACTCTCCTACAGACTTTGCAGAACTAGCACTGCTGGAAGAAAGGACACTGTGGAGACATGGCTTAGCCACAGCCTGGGGGATGTTTCCAGGATGAAATTTTCACTCTACAGCAGTGTGTGTGCTGATACAAAGCTCTCTGGCATATTAGGAAGTCAAAGGCCCCAAGTTCGAGTCTCAGTCTGGCACACAGGTCAAATCTGCCAGGAAGTTTCATATTAGCATACATTCCACTGTAGAGTGAAAATTTCATTCGGGAATACGTCAGTTATTGTTTGTAACAACAATGGCAACAATGCTGCTGCCAAATGAGGTAACAACAGGACAGTTAATTACAAATGACTTAATTGTAGTCATTTTTTCCACTCAGTGTAGGCAAAACTCAAAGATGTACACAGGTAGCACAAATGGAAAGTACCTTGAGAAATTTATTTAAGAAGCTACTTAATAGAGTTTTACTTTTTGTTTATGTTTGATTATTTTTGTCTATATTTCTTTCTTCCTATCTGCTCACATTTGTAGCTATTGTTAAGTTTTATTGAATTAAATAGTATTTTGATAGTGAAGAATTAGAGAATTATTAGAGAAAACATAGACTATTATGTACAGAAATTCACACATCTTGATGTATCATACTACTAATGACTTTAGCCTTAAAGGAGAGCCTTTGTGATGGCAATATGTAAGTAATTAATAACTAAGTTGAATATTCTCCTCCAGATGCACATTGTAATGTATTTATGTGAAATGTTTCCCAGTGATAGGACACTGTGACAGCTGACCTGCACCTGCCATTATCATGGACCCTTCTTTATGCTGACGATGTGATACTGGCAGCAGAAAAGAAGCTTGATCTGCAGAGCCAGACTCAAAAATGGAGTGACCAGGTGGTGCAACACAGTTTGTGCCTTAATTTGAAGAAAACCAAGTACATTATATCAGACGGACATGAAATGGGAACGATCTTGATTAATGGTGAATATCTGACTCGTGTGAGTAAGTTTAAGTACCTTGGTTTCACGATCCCTGTTGATGACCACCTCACCGAAGAGGTCAACACCACAACTCTGGAAGCCTGGATGAAATGGCAAACAACAACCAGAGTCATTTTCAACCACAGGATGAAAGTGCAATAGATTTTTGATTTTAAATTATCTGTCATTTGACCAGTTGCCTTGTATGGTTGTGAGTGCTGGCCAACTACAGTTGAGACAGAACGCCACCTCAGTGTAATGGAAACAAAGATGCTAAGGTGGACAGTGGGCCACACTAAGTTAGATCATGTTTCCAATAACAGCATTAGGAAACAGTTTGGTGTTGCACTGATCCAAGACAATATGCGTTAGAGTCATCTTCAATGGTGTGGGTAGCTTTTACAGGCCGGTGATGACTCGGTTGCCAGAGTGAGTTAGACACTTGAAGTCATCGGCAGAAGACTCAAAGGATGACCTAAGCAACATTGAGCTGATACGATTCATAAAGACCTTAAATACATGAACATCCACCCAGACACCCAGATTACAGCCCATGATAGAGCAAAATGCAGACAATGGACCCATGTAGCGGATCCCACAGGAATGTGGGACAAAAGCTGAAGGAAAAGAAGAAGAAGAAGTTTCTTGGTGATAGGTGCTGATAGGTAAAAATCAGTTAGTCAATCAGTAGAATTTTCATAGGTTAATTCTTCAAAGTAATTGCAGTATGTATATTAGTCGCCACATTTCATGTGCTGAAAAGGTTCTGCTTATCTGTGTGGATCAGCTCTTCTGAGCTCACTACTTTTCCTTTTGTGTCAAAACATGCTGAAATAGATTTCTGCTGCTCAGTGTGTCCACTGTAGTAAGACACCAAGATAGTTTGAACTCTGTGTATTGCTTGTAACATACAATTTTAGATGACAGATGGACAATATCTGCATCTATTCCAGTCAGACAAGAGAATGTACATCTATTGTATCATGGCAAGCATTTCGTGGATGTCACTGCAGTCACATTTTCTCCATGAACTTCATCCATAGCACCACAGAGCAGAAGTACTCGACACAGCATGTAGAAGTGCCCATTCGTGAATTGCCTCTCCGGCAGCACAGGATCAGTACCACTCCGATCTACACAGAGTGTGAAACACCTCCTGAAAGTGCGGTGCTTGCTGCTTGCCAACTACCTTAACTCATGAACATCTTCCTTTGGCCAGCAGAGAGGAGAGAAGTGGACCTCTCATTCTCAGAATGACACATCATGCTTCACCACTACGGGCACACATCACGCAAGTTCCCCAGATATGTGATATGCAGATGAGGCCCCTCATTGGTCATAAAATGACATACAATTAGCATATGGAGGCAACATGTACAACAACCTAGAAGAAACAGTAAGAATGGAACACCAAGAATGAAGTGCTCCAATTAAAATGGTCTAACAAGGGAACAGTGTGGTGAATGAGTTTTTGCAATTTTTTATGTTTAATATAGGTAATGTCCTGAAATCCATTATTAATTTCCCAAAATAATTCAATGCACTTCTCAATAATTCTCAAGAAAATCTACTTTTAAGTTTTCCGACTGCCTTTAATATGTATAGTGAGGTCCATTTCTGTCAATAGGTCATGCAGTAGGATGCTCATGTACCATGTAGGTGTTGCAGGTTCAAATCCCACCTATTGCAAATTTTTAAATAAAGGTTCCTGTGCTACTAGCAGTTCCGTAAACTTAAAATACACAAAAATAGAAAAAAATTCAGTGTGCACGGCTGGTAATTATTGGTTTGCATCTCATTTCAGGCATTATTTTTTTCATTATTTCCCTTTTTTCCATTCACTTTGAATCACTAAGCCATTTAAATATAAAAATCAGCAGGTATCTGCAAGGTATCATATCGAGTTGCTATTTTTATCAAAAATGCACACCTCCAAATTATAATTACATATCACACACAAAATATTTCATTGCAAACATACTTTTGAAATTACTGATCTTTTATAAAAGAATTACTGATATGTTGTAAAAGATTCCTTAAATTAAAGAAAAGCATTAAAAATTAAATTCGTTTTCATCTTCACATATTTTATGCTCCATGGGATATCCAATAAATATGCAAATTTGTCTAAAATTTGAGCAGAGCTAGGGATTGAACTTGTGCCAAACACAGAGTAGGCAAGCATTCTACTACACAGTCACATGACCTGTCAAAAAGAAGTGACCTCACTTCAACTTATTAAAGGAGCTCAGAGAACTTCAAACTTTATTGTCTCCAGACGTTTTGAGAGTTGCATTGAACTGCTTTTGCCAACTGAATTTGAGATTCAAACTTCATGTAACAAATATAAAAACACACTAAGTTCAAGTGTCATGTGGCCTCCTCTAAAGACAAGGATGTGAGCTTTCTTCCATGCTGTTCAATCTGTGCACTGAAAAATCTGTGATGGAGCTTAGAGAGGTTTGTGAGTGGGCCTAAGATTCAGGATGGAAGGATATCAATGGTGAGATACACTGCTGGCATCGCTATTCTCAGAAGAAGTGAGAAAGAGTTACACAACATACTGAATGAAATGTACAATCTACTGATAACATAATACGGACAGAGTAAACTGAATGAAGACTGAAGTTCTGAATAAAGCAGAAGTGAGGCTACAGAAACCACAAAGATAAAGTGAAGGAACTAAACTGCCCTGGGAGCAAAAAAAAAGTATAGTGGGTGAAGCATTCTCCTTCCAGCACACTGTGCCTTGTGAGCTACTCCAGCTGCTGCTGTAGGCATCCTGTACACACCCAGATAATACACATTGTAGGAAGAAACTACCAATAAATAGCAGTTACATGTGTCAGTGTCTTTTATTAACACCCAAATCATTCATACACCAACACTCTGATGCTGAGTGCCAAGTGAAAATCTGAATATAAACAAACACACGGAGAAGCTCAACATGATAAAAACCAGAAAAGACTATTTCGACATGCTGAGAAGTTTATAATGCATTAAAGTCTTCCCCCCCCCCCTCCCCCCTTGCCCACCCATGTAACACTGGAGCCAGTATGTGCGAGGATGGTGGGCAGTTCTCCATTGAGACTGCGGACTACCCTAATATCAGTATATAGGACACAAGTGCCACAATATGCTGAACTGAAAGTGGCATCCCACAAACCTCACAGAGTGGTGGATCCTCCCACTGGAGGGGGCAGCCATGTGCTAGAGGGCTATGTCCAATGTGCTGGTAAGTAGATCCTCCTTCCAGCAGTGCTGTCCCGCGCTCATCTGGACCATTTCGTTGCCGGCAAGTCCCGTGGTGGAGTACGGCCATTGCCATTGCCATTGATGATCGCCGTTGAGCTATGCAACACTTTAAGAGGCACCCATCCATAGCCAGCCTTACTACCTTTAGACGCCTTCACACTAAAGCCCGTTATTTAATCAAACAGAGCAAGCGGATATGTTGGGAACGATTCGTTTCTTCCCTTGGTTCCACTGTCCCTCTGTCACGGGTATGGGCTACACTTCGCTCTCTCCAAGGTTGCCATCGGCAGTCCACCCTCCCAGGCCTTCACCTCCCAGATGGCATTTGTACGGACCCATTAGTTCTCGCAGAACATTTTGTGACCCATTTTGCAGTGGCATCAGCGTCAGCCTCCTATCCAGCTGCTTTCTTTCATCAAAAACAGCAGGCTGAAGCTCTCAGCTTATGTTTCACCACTTGTGAGCCAGAATCTTACAACGAACCTTTTACTGAATGGGAATTTCTTTCTGCTCTATCTTCTTCTCATGATACGGCCTCTGGCCCAGATTCCATTCATAACCAACTGCTTCAACATCTCAGTGCTCCACAACGGCAACATCTTCTTCGGGTGTTTAACCATATCTGGCTCCAGGGTGACTTCCCTTCTCAGTGGAGGGATAGCATTGTGGTTCCTGTCCTTAAGCCTGGTAAGAACCCCCTATCTGTTGACACCTATCGGCCAATTAGTTTGACCAATGTTGTTTGTACACTCCTGGAAATTGAAATGAGAACACCGTGAATTCATTGTCCCAGGAAGGGGAAACTTTATTGACACATTCCTGGGGTCAGATACATCACATGATCACACTGACAGAACCACAGGCACATAGACACAGGCAACAGAGCATGCACAATGTCGGCACTAGTACAGTTTATATCCACCTTTCGCAGCAATGCAGGCTGCTATTCTCCCATGGAGACGATCGTAGAGATGCTGGATGTAGTCCTGTGGAATGGCTTGCCGTGCCATTTCCACCTGGCGCCTCAGTTGGACCAGCGTTCGTGCTGGACGTGCAGACCACGTTAGACGGCACTTCATCCAGTCCCAAATATGCTCAATGGGGGACAGATCCGGAGATCTTGCTGGCCAGGGTAGTTGACTTACACCTTCTAGAGCACGTTGGGTGGCACGGGATACATGCGGACGTGCATTGTCCTGTTGGAACAGCAAGTTTCCTTGCCGGTCTAGGAATGGTAGAACGATGGGTTCGATGACGGTTTGGATGTACCGTGCACTATTCAGTGTCCCCTCGACGATCACCAGTGGTGTACGGCCAGTGTAGGAGATCGCTCCCCACACCATGATGCCGGGTGTTGGCTCTGTGTGCCTCGGTCGTATGCAGTCCTGATTGTGGCGCTCACCTGCACGGCGCCAAACACGCATACGACCATCATTGGCACCAAGGCAGAAGCGACTCTCATTGCTGAAGATGACACGTCTCCATTCGTCCCTCCATTCACGCCTGTCGCAACACCACTGGAGGCTGGCTGCACGATGTTGGGGCATGAGCAGAAGACGGCCTAACGGTGTGCGGGACCGTAGCCCAGCTTCATGGAGACGGTTGCGAATGGTCCTCGCCGATACCCCAGGAGCAACAGTGTCCCTAATTTGCTGGGAAGTGGCGGTGCGGTCCCCTACGGCAGTGCGTAGGATCCTACGGTCTTGGCGTGCATCCGTGCATCGCTGCGGTCCGGTCCCAGGTCGACGGGCACGTGCACCTTCCGCCGACCACTGGCGACAACATCGATGTACCGTGGAGACCTCACGCCCCACGTGTTGAGCAATTCGGGGTACGTCCACCCGGCCTCCCGCATGCCCACTATACGCCCTCGCTCAAAGTCCATCAACTGCACATACGGTTCACGTCCACGCTGTCGCGGCATGCTACCAGTGTTAAAGACTGCGATGGAGCTCCGTATGCCACGGCAAACTGGCCGACACTGACGGCGGCGGTGCACAAATGCTGCGCAGCTAGCGCCATTCGACGGCCAACACCGCGGTTCCTGGTGTGTCCGCTGTGCCGTGCGTGTGATCATTGCTTGTACAGCCCTCTCGCAGTGTCCGGAGCAAGTATGGTGGGTCTGACACACCGGTATCAATGTGTTCTTTTTTCCATTTCCAGGAGTGTAAGTTACTTGAACGTATGGTAGCCCATCGGCTCACTTGGGTCCTCGAATCTCGGGATCTATTGTCCCCTTACAAGTGTGGCTTTCGAGAGGGAAGATCTCCAATCGATCATTTACTTCGCTTGGAATCCGCAGTTCAGCAGGCTTTTTCCCACCGCCGTCATTTGGTTGCAGTGTTTTTTGACCTTCGCAAGGCCTATGACACGGCCTGGCGCCATCACATCTTACTAACCCTTCATCAGTGGGGTCTTTGGGGCCCACTGCCGATTTTTATCCGCCTGTTCCTGATCCATCGGTCATTCGGAGTTCGAGTTGGTACTGCTCTTAGTTCTCCACAGACCCAGGAGACGGGCATCCCACAGGGTTCTGTCTTGAGTGTCCTTCTTTTCCTCATTGCTATCGATGGACTTGTGGCCTCTGTCGGTCCCTTGGTCACTCCTGCCCTGTATGTGGATGATTTCTGCATTTGGGTTAGTTCCTCCTCGATGGCATCTGCAGAACGGCAGCTCCAGGTGGGTATACGGCGTGCCTCTGCATGGACCCACTCACACGGGTTTCAATTCTCTCCTTTAAAATCGCGGGTGGTCCACTTCTGTCGCCGTACTACGGTCCACCCTGATCCAGAGCTCTATCTTGCTGCACAACAATTGCCTGTGGTTCCACAGTTTCGTTTCCTGGGTCTTCTTTTCGACAACAAGCTCACTTGGCTGCCCCATATCAGACTCTTGAAGGTAGGATGTTTCCGTAAACTCAATGTCCTTCGCTTCCTTGCCCACTCCTCTTGGGGTGCGGACCGTACCCTCCTCCTCTGTCTTTATCGTGCTCTAGTTCTGTCTCGTTTGGACTATGGTTGTCAAGTTTATGGTTCAGCTGCTCCTTCCACACTGCACGTGCTGGATCCAGTCCACCATCGTGGTATCCGTTTGGCCACCGGTGCCTTCCCTACTAGCCCTGTTGATAGTCTCCTGGTTGAAGCTGGGATCCCCCCCCCCCCCCCTTTCTGTTCGGTGGTCCCAGCTTCTGGTGTCTTATGCCCTCACTATCCGTTCTCCTCCCACTCATCCTTCCCATTCTATCCTGTTCCCAGACCAAGGACGTCGCCCACCTGACTCCCGCCCTCGGGCGGGTTTACCGGTTGGGCTGTGCCTTGCATCTCTTTACCGTGATTTTCAGCTTCCTTCTTTGTCCTGTCTTCCTCGCTCCCTCCCCTCCACCCCTCCTTGGTTAGTTCCTCGGCCTCGAATACGGATGGATCTCCGCCGTGGTCTGAAAGATTCCATCCCCCCGGTGGTGTTCCGTGCCTTTTTCCGCCAAATTTTATGGAAGTTTTGGGATACTGTTGTTTTTTACACTGATGGCTCTAAATCTGCTAATCATGTTGGGTATGCCTTCACGTCCTCTGTTGGAACGGAAAATGTTCTGCTGCCACCTACATGTGGGGTGTTTACTGCGGAATTGATGGCAATTTCCCGGGCCCTCACCTTTATTAAACAATCCCAACACAACCGCGTTTTGTTATGTACAGACTCGATGAGTGGCCTTCTTGCTATTGACCGGTGTTTTTCGCGCCATCCCTTGGTCTCTGCCATCCATGACCATCTCGCTGATACTCACCGTGCTGCTTGTTCTATTGACTTCCTTTGGGTACCTGGCCATGTGGGTATCCCGGGTAATGAGCTTGCTGATCGTTTGGCTGGGGGAGCAGTTACTTACCCCGCATTTTCTGTAACCCCTCCTGCAGCGGATTTACAGCTTCACATCAAATCCCACTTCGCACAGTCATGGGCCAATTCTTGGGAGGCTACTCCACTGTCTAATAAACTTCGTGCAATTAAGGTGAAACCAGGCCCATGGCATTCTTCCTTTCACCTCTCCCGAAAGGACTCGACCACACTGTGTCGTCTCCGCATTGGCCATACCAGGCTGACCCATGGTTTTCTTTTGCGTGATGAGCCACCCCCGCTAGGTGGTTGTGGCGCCTTCCAGTCAGTAGCCCACATTTTGGTTGAATGCCCCCTTCTTTTGGCTCTGCGTGTTAAGTACAGACTCCCCCACACTTTACCTTTGATGTTGGCTGACGATTCCCGGATGGTCTCCCTGGTTCTCGGTTTCCTCCGGGAGAGTGGTTTTTATTCTCAGTTTTAAGGTTTTTAATCTCTCTCTGGTGTTGGGGCAGGGCAGTGAGTGTTTGGGTGTCTCCCACTGTAGGTAGTGTTCAGAGATTCCCGATTCACCTCACTGACCGGAATTCTTTTTCTTCCCCTTTTACTCTGTTTTTACGCCCTTTTTTTTAAGGCTTGGTTAGTCTTTCTATTCCCATATGTACTTTGTGCATTATAGCAGTTGTATCTTTTAAGTTGCAGGTGGTCTTGCCTATGCTGCTTCAGCATAGTGTTGGGTTCGTTTCTCTTGCCAACTTCCCTCATTTATTTTTTATCAATGACAATGTGACTGCCCTTTTACATTTTTCCCTTTTTCCGTTTTATTGTCCTGACTTTTCTGAGATGTCCCGTTAGCAGAATGGAGTATATTTGAAACAAGGGACTGATGACCTTGCTGTTTGGTCCCTTACACCTCAAACAACCAACCAACCAACCTTCCAGCAGTGAGGCTGACATGAAGTCTGCCATGTCATTGAGGTTGATTTGAGGGACCGCAGTTGGTTTTCTGTCACATTCAACAATTCAGTCTCCCACTGATGCATGATGCATCTGTGAGAAAATGGGATGGTGGCATGCAACAGGTGGGACATTGATGGACAGCACAATCCCAACATGCTTCCTTGGTGACTTTGTTAGCCATGTTGTTGTCCTGTATCACGATGTGGCCAGGTATCCAGCAAAGGGCTACCTCCTTATCACAGTGTTGGAGCCACTGCAAGGAGTCGTGGATGAGCTGAAGAGCTGGTCGACTGGATACATTTGGTAAAATGCTTGCAGTGCACTAAATGAGTCAGGACACACAAGAAAACTTGTATGATGATGGCTGTGAACCCTCTCCAATGATATCAATATGCCATATAATTCCAATTCATAATTTATAAATTCTTCCGAAAGACACACTTTAAAAACCCTATCAGGGAAAACAGCAGAACAACCAAGGACATTCCCTTGCTGGGATCCATTTGTATAAACTATGATTAAACTGTAGTACATACTTAAAATGGACAAAAACAAAGTTATAAAAACATAATCTGGAGTCCAAGTTTTCTTGTACTGCATAAAGCCAAAAATCATTTTGGGCCTCTGTAGATGCCAAAGTGGCAATGCATTCCATCCTTTGCTTGGTTGCATGGAGCCAATTCATGAACAGCCATTCAATGTTTCATCGGACCACTGAACTAAATGTGATGACCGAGGTGACACTGAATTTTTTCAGCACCTGGCGAGCCACAAGGATATGTCGCCAAATCCGGAGTGATAAGGGGTACACTCTGGTGACTAATTAGGACGCTACAGTCCTTGCCTGGTTTCCAGAAAGGAATTAATATTGCCTCCATCCAAGTCGTGTTATACTGTCCATCAAAGCAGATCTGATTGAAACAAGAGAGAAGCTCTCCTTTCACTTCAGGGCACAGATGACGAAACATGGCATAACTGATCTCATCAGGTCCTGGAGGAGTGTCTCTGTCTGCAGACAAAGCTGATTCACATCCAACATGGAGAACTGTATGTTGTAGATTTCTTCATTATGCAAGAAGAAACTGAACTTCCTCATCTCTGCAGCCCTCCAGAATACTTGAAAAGCAGAAGCTTGTCTGGATAACATAATAACAGTTTAGGTTTCAGCTGAACAATTGTTTACTATGTCTTCTGGTGTGTCCACAAAGACGCCATTTCTTAACAAGGTCATAAGGGGACGTGTACTACCCTTGATGAAATCCGCAATACTGATTCCCAAATTTGTGCAGTGGAAGTGGATTGATTAATGGGAGTCGTGAATTCCCTCCAGGAATCTCTTCTGTTCTTTTGTCATTCACGAGGCATGTACTCATGCAGATCTGAAGACATGAAGGTTTTCTGTAGTTGGACAGTGTTTGAAGTTCCACAGAGCTATTTGTCTGGCCCAACTGCCAATCGACAGTCGTCATTACACCAGGTTAGAGGCCACTGTCTGAGATGGTTACTAGACCCAGGAATGGACTCTGCGGCAGCACATAATATCTCAGAAGTGATATCGGTCACCATCTCCTGTACACAATACTTTTGTTCAGAAATAACATGTTGACTGCACAGCAACCAATTTCCCTTTGTAGCATCCATCTACGTGGTCTCCTGTCAGCCAACACCCTAGTTGGCAGGCAGATCCACACTGGGAAGTGGTCACTAGAATGTAAATCTGTAGCCACTTCCCACTGAACTGAGTCTGCAATAGCTGGGGAACAAAAACCAAGATAAATCGCTGAAAGAGACCCTATACCTGTGGGAAAGTGTGTCACCTGACTTGCATTCAGAAGGCAGTAGTTCTCAGAATGGACGGGTTGCTCTATCATCCATGCCATGGAGCAATTAGGAGCCAAGGGCCATAGCACATTGTGTGCATTGAGGTCTCCCACAAGGAGGAAAGAGATTGGGAGTGCCTGGAAGAGTTCTACTGCTGCCTTTGCATCCAATGCATCATTAGGTGGAAGGTATAGAGAACACACTGTGATATTAAAGGGTGCAACAACTTTCATGGCAATTGCTTGAATGATCATGGTAAGGGGGACAGGAGAGGAGCAGCATCTGTTCTCAGTGAAAAAGCGACTCCACCTTTAGCCCTCTCTCCAGTAGTATTATCCTTCATGTATGAGTGGTAACCCTGTAATACAGGTGTGTCGGTGACTTTAAGATGCGTTTCTTATAAGCAGATGCAGAACGGTTTCTCCTGAAGCAGGGGCTGTAATTCTGACAAATCTGAGCGACGGTGTTGTTGTTGTTGTTGTTGTTGTGGTCTTCAGTCCTGAGGCTGGTTTGGTGCAGCTCTCCGTGCTACTCTATCCTGTGCAAGCTTCTTCATCTCCCAGTACCTATTGCAACCAACATCCTTCTGAATCTGCTTAGTGTATTCATCTCTTGGTCTCCCTCGACAATTTTCTCCCTCTACGATTTTTACCCTCCACGCTGCCCTCCAATACTAAATTGGTGATCCCTTGATGCCTCAGAACATGTCCTACCAATTGATACCTTCTTCTAGACAATTTCTGCCACAAACTCCTCTTCTCCCCAATTCTATTCAACACCTCCTCATTAGTTATGTGATCTACCCATCTAATCTTCAGCATTCTCCTGTAGCACCACATTTCGAAAGCTTCTATTCTCTTCTTGTCCAAACTATTTATTGTCCATTTTTTACTTCCATACATGACTGCACTCCATACAAATACTTTCAGAAATGCCTTCCTGACACTGAAATCTATACTTGATGTTAACAAATTTCTTTTCAGAAACGATTTCCTTGCCATTGCCAGTCTACATTTTATATCCTCTCTACTGTGACCATCATCAGTTATTTTGCTCCACAAATAGCAAAACTCCTTTACTACTTTAAGTGTCTCATTTCCTAATCTAATTCCCTCAGCATCACCTGACTTAATTTGACTACATTCCATTATCCTCATTTTGCTTTTGTTGATGTTAATCTTATATCCTCCTTTCAAGACACTGTCCATTCCATTCAACTGCTCTTCCAAGTCCTGTGAGGTTTGCTGATGACATTGTAATTCTGTCTGAGACAGCAAAGTTTTTATTTCTTCTCCATGGATTTTAATTCCTACTCCAAATTTTCTTTTGTTTCCTTTACTGCTTGTTCAATATACAGATTGAATAACATCGGGGATAGGCTACAACCCTGTCTCACTCCCTTCCCAACCACTGCTTCCCTTTCATGTCCCTCGACTCTTATAACTGCCATCTGGTTTCTGTACAAAGTGTAAATAGCCTTCGTTCCCTGTATTTAACCCCTGCCACCTTCAGACTTTGAAAAAGGGTATTCCAGTCAACATTGTCAAAAGCTTTCTCTAAGTCTACAAATGCTAGAAATGTAGGTTTGACTTTCCTTAGTCTATCTTCTAAGATAAGTCGTAGAGTCAGTATTGCCTCACGTGTTACAATATTTTTACCGAATCCAAACAGATCTTCCCTGAGGTCAGCTTCTACCAGTTTTTTCATTCATCTGTAAAGAATTCGTGTCAGTATTTTGCAGCTGTGACTTACTAAACTGATAGTTCGGTAATTTTCACATCTGTCAACACCTGCTTTCTTTGGGATTGGAATTATTATATTCTTCTTGAAGTCTGAGGGAATTTTGCCTGTCTCATACATCTTGCTCACCATGGTAGAGTTTTGTCATGACTGGCTCTCCCAAGGCTATCAGTAGTTCTAATGGGATGTTGTTTACTCCCGGGGCCTTGTTTTGACTTAGGTCTTTCAGTGCCCTGTCAAACTCTTCACGCAGTATCATATCTCCTATTTCATTGTCATCTACATTCTCTGCATTTCTATAATATTGTACTCAAGAATGATATCCATTAAATTCCACTGCAACACAGAAGTGCCTGTGGAAGCCATTGTTTAGGGATGGTTGTCCTTTTCTTTCTCCATCAGAGGTATTGATTTATTTTGGATGTCAGGGGGAACTTTAGCAGGTTCACGGCTCTCTGGTTCCTCTGACTGGAGGTCCATATCCTCCACAGCATAGTCCCCATCAGAGAGGAGGGGAGCTTGCTGATCCGAAGGTGTAACTACACTTTCTTGGATTTGGAACAACTTTTCAAAGGACATTTTTATTTACTGATGGTAGAAGGTGGTTGCCTGGGTTGCAGGGATGGCTTAGTTGGCTTCTTATGGTGGGTAGTAGTATGTGGCTTAGGTGGCAAGCCCATTGCTGATGCTTTCGAACAACTTCAGTTTCATGTGGAGCATTTCCCCCACAGGTACACTCACAAATGCATGTACTCATACTTGAACCTATGGTCTGAGTAAGTGTGAAGGCATCACACTTAGTGACTGGCATCTTAAGGGCTGAATTAACAGATGTAGCAAAGACCCAGAGGTTGTGTAGCTTTGAAAGCTCTTTTAGCTTCACCATAGAGTATGCATCTCTTGACTTTCAATTCCTGAATTTTCCTTTCCTCGTTGTAAACCTCATACATTCTGCTCCACACTGGGTGACCCCTGGGGAAGTTTAGACATTTCAGAGGAAGTGTACAAGAATGGCCTGATTCATGAGCTGAGCCTCCACAATTGCTCATAACATCCCATAGTGGTATGGACAAATTGTTGACATTTGTAGAATTACATTGCGTCAGGAACAAATGGGTGAACCTTAAGACAGATATAGCCTGCAAGGAATGTTCTGCTAATTCTGGAGTATTAAACATTAGAACAGACGTTGCTGATTTTTCCAGTTTTCCATTGACTCTCTTCTTACAGTTCTGCACTTCTGTGATGCCCATATTTTTCCATTCATCATGTAACTCTGTGGGTTCCACTTCCAAAATATTAGAGGAGGTTACCACACCCCTACTAAAGTTAGGGGTGTTATGTAACTCAGACTTGACTGGGTAGTCAGGTAAGGCCTTACATCCCAGAAGCTTAGATACTTGGTTCCAAATAGCAGTTTCAACTAGAAGTTGTTTCATTACAAAGTTGTTTGACATTTTTTGGAACCCAGCAATACCTTCCAATGCCTTATGAATCTAGAAATGGGAGACCTTCACAAAGGTTCCTCCTGTTCGCTTGATTACAGTGGAAGTGTTATGACACACTAATGCCCTCTTAACATCATAATGAGACTTCTTTTTGAAGGACTGACCAACTGAGCTATTTTGATGAGTGGGTATATGTATTACCTGACAGTACACCTACCCTGTGAGTAGTAATAGTTTGATGGGACCATTCCATAGGGATGCTAGGGAAACAGCTGTTGACACAGGCAGTGGCCTGCATGCTAGAGCAATCCTTATACAACTGGGCTGCAGCAGGTGTCCCAGAGGTTGCCTGCTAGTTTTACCTCAACAGCCACTCACCTCATCAGGATGTAACACATCTTGAGGGTAAGGTTCTTTTTTTTTAAATAGAGGTATGAACTTTCCTCATGGTCCAGGTGGTGAAGCCATGACCCCCATTCTCCAAAACACATAACATTCCACCACTGCACCACATGGTGGTCGCAGAAGCATGCCCAGAGCTGTGGTGATTGAAGGCTGGTGGTACTTACTAGTCTCCAGCTAAGGAACTTCAGATCACCAAGCCCGTACTCAGCACACAAATGCTGAGCCCCTGAGGGGTGGCCAAATGCATGCCATGATGATGGATAACATTGAGATAGCATAAGAGAGACAGATGTACAGATGCATAAATGAAACACCCGTAGTCTAGTTTTGAATGGACAAGGGACCGGTACAAATTGAGGAGGGTGGTTGGATATGCATCCCATAAATTACCATTGACGACACATAGGACACTGGGGGATCAAATACAGTGGGCTGCCACTTAAGACATGTAGGAGGACCAAGAGAGATTATTATCAAGCATGAGCCCAAGAAATTCCATAGTTTTAACATACAGAAGAGTAACAGATCCAAGACTTAAGGACAGTGGAAGAAACCAACTGCAACACCAGAAATTCATACAAATGGTTTTGTCAGTGGAAACACGAAAGCCACTGTCAATGCTCTATGAGTAAAGACAATTGAAACAACACTAAAACCACTCAATGAGACAAGTCCATGCAGAACTGCAGTAGATGGCAAAATCGATAATGAAAAGGATGCCAGTGAAGACTGGCGGGAGACAGACCATTACAGAATTAATGCTGATATCAAAGAGGACGATGCCCAGGATGGAGCCATGAGACATACCATTTTCAAGGATAAAGGTGTCCGTCAAGGCAGAATCCACAAGTACCTTGAAAACTCGGGCTTTTAAAAATTCCTGAAGGAAATGGGGCAAGTGGCCATAGAAACCACACGTGTAGAGAGTACAGAGGATACCAGTTCTACAGCAGGTGTCATAGGCTTTCTCCATCTCAAAAAACATGGCAACAGTCTAGGATTTCCACAGAAAACCATTCATGATGTGAAGTACTGTATATTCAGTCTCTTTTGCAGATGAACTAGTTTCCTACAATTCTTCAAATAAATCCAAATCAAAATGTTGCCTTCTTTACTAACATACCTGTGTTAATTCCATTTCATATTGCTTTGCAACATTATGCCTAGATATTTAATCAACATGGATCATGTTGAGTGGCCCATTTCATAACTGCAGCAGTGCACCAAAGTACACTGTTTTGTCCTGCGAGTTTACCCAGCTTCTCTCTAGATGTGACTTATTCTGAATTTCCCCTACGTTATTTAGACAGTTAATGAAACATGGAACTGCATGTAACATATACACAAACATACACAAAAGATATTTAACTAGATTGTATCACCACCATCCATAGTGTGGATAGAAACTTTGACTGCTGTGTGTTCAGGTCCCAGGTGAGTTGATGACTCTTTACTCACAGCTGCAGGAGTCTTGGCTTCAGTGACACAGCTTGAGGCTGTTGCAAATGGGCTTACTATGGGGGGGGAGGGAGGTTCATACATGGGGATCTGTGGATGTCCAGCACGTGACCTCTGTCCCCCCAATTGGTTCACAACTGTGGCTGCCCTGGGTGCTGCCCACACTGAGGTTGACCTCTCACATGTGGTTGGGTAGGAGGTGGTTCTGAGTTGATGCGAGTAGCAAAAGACTGTCCCAGGGGTCGATCACAGTGCCTGTACAGTAAGTCTGTCAACTGCAGACATCACTCAAAACTTGTTTGTCAGAGACCCAGAGTCAGATGCAGTCACCATACTCCATAGGTAGCTTCTTGGCTTTCACATGGGGTGGGATAACATGCAGTTGCAAGCACCAGTGTTAGGCACACATTGGGGCACTTTCTGGATATGTATACCAAAGAGGGGAAGCAATCCAGTGTACTCATTGTGTGCATACCAGGAGAAGTCAATCCAGATGTGGGAAGGTTGTTCCCAGATGGCATGAAGTGCACAGGGTGCAGCCAATTGAGGGGGCTGGATCATGTTGCAACTAAGGATGTGTGTTACTTTGGACCAGAAGAGATTCTTTCTGGTTTCAGATGGCTAACTGAAGCCTTAAAAACTGCAGTCTTGCTTGCGAGATGGAGATGGAGCTCACAATCTGCAACATTATTGGCAGAACTGACTGAGGTCCTTTGATTCAGAGCCTCCACTCATCTCTGTACCAGATATTAAAATGGTTCTGTGGCCATGTAGGCTGCAGATTCATTGACTTGCACTATTGAGTAGTGAGATTCTGGGTTCTGCTTTCAGAAGTAGTTTCTCTTTCAAATAAATGGAAGTAGATAGTTCTACGGGAATTTATACCTATGTGTATGAAAACTTTGTAGTTCTTTCGAGATGCTTCTGCTGAGCAATCCTGTGGGCCATATATTTTGCTAAAGCATTTCTTCAACTGGTGGGCCTTGATTTCTGGACAAATATCTATTGAGGAATTTGGCACAAGAGTGTTTTGTAGCAAAGAATTTCCTATAACAAGGAATGCAATTTTTTTGCTGTGTTTCTCTTTACTGAGATGTTTTGAATTCTTTTTACTGTATGTTACACAGCTCAGCTGTATTGCAAAGATCTGTACCCTCAAATACCTTGAGGGCAGCAGTGTTGCCTCCCACCCCCGTTCCATCCAGCCCTTCACTTCACCCTTGCGGATGATTGTGGCATAGTGAATAACAAATTGGATTGGGTGCAGACTTTACTAAATTTCTTGGATGAAAGAATGATTATAACTAGGTTACTACACTTGTTGGGGAACACTTTGAGTGAAGTAGCAATGTTACAAAAAGCAGTTCACCATGCAAATAACTGATGATTAGGTCCTGAGCTGTTACTACCATAACAGTTCCTAGCCACAAAAACTACAGCGTGGCTGATCAGTTGATTTGCAGCACATAGGTGAGTTTACAGAATGAAGATTTTCGTTATTCCACCACTTGTGGACTGATGTAATCTTCCTTCATCTGTGTTCATTCCATACTTGGAGTGATTCACAAAAGTGAGTGTAGATGCACACTTCCAATACTTCATGGTACATCCTTTGCAGATAAGTAAAAAGCTATGTGAAAATTGGTATGGGTAAAGACACAAGAAGTGCTGTTAATATCGGAAGGAAAGGAGACCTATGTGATGATGTCAGCAGAAGAGTTATCACAGTGTGAGGGAGTCCCACAGTTTGCCTTATGTAACAAATCCAGAGAAGTAAAGTTGCCACTCACCATATAGCAGAGATAGTGAGTTGCGATAGACACAACAAAAAGATTCACACAACTGTAGCTTTCGGCCATTAAGGCTTTTGTCAGCAGTAGACACAGAGACACACACACACACACACACACACACACACACACACACACACACACACACACACACACACACAGCGAGGAGCAGCACCAGTGCATGATGGGAGTGGGGACTGTGTGGGAGTAAGAGGAGGCTGGGGCAGGGAGGGCGAGGGATATTATCATGGGGGTGGCGGACACTGATGTGTTGCAGTTTAGATGGAGGACAGGAGAGAAGGTGCAGATAGGGGGAGAGGCAAAGTAGCACAAAGGAGAGAAATAAAAAGAAATTAAAAGAATGTGTGTGGAGGTAAAATGACAGCTGTGTAGTGCTGGAATGGGAACAGGGAGGGGACTGGTTGGGTGAGGACAGTGACTAATGAAGATTGAGGCCAGGAGGGTTACAGGAACATAGGATGTACTGCAGAGAAAGTTACCAACCACACAATTCAGAAAAGCTGGTGTTGGTGGCAAGGAACCATATAACACAGGCTGTGAAGCAGTCATTGAGATGAGAGATATCTTGTTTGGAAGAGTGTTCAGCAAATGGGTGGTCTACTTGTTTTATGGCCACAGTTTTTCGGTGGCCATTCATGTTGACAGACAGCTTGTTGGTTGTCATGCCTACATATAATGCAGCACAGGGGTTGCAGCTTAGTTTGTAAATCACGACTGGCTTCACAGGTAGCCCTGCCTTTGATGGGATAGGTGATGTCAGTGACCGGACTGGAGTAGGTGGTGATAGGAGGATGTATGGGACAGGTCTTGCATGTAGGTCTATTACAGGGGTATGAACCATGAGGCAAGGGATTGGGAGCAGGGTCTGTGTACAGATGGACGAGTATATTTTGTCTGTGGGTGGTGGAATATCATGGTAGGAGGGGTGGGAAGGATAGTGGGTAGGGTATTTCTCATTTCAGGGAACAACGAGAGGTAATCGAAACCCTGGTGCTGAATATAATTCAGCTGCTCATACCCCTCTAATAGACCTAGATGCATGACCTGTCCCATACATCCTCCTACCACCACCTACTCCAGTCCAGTCACTAACATCACCTATCCCTTCATAGGCAGGGCTACCTGTGAAACCAGTCATGTGATTTACAAGCTAAGCTGCAACCACTGTGCTGCATTCTATGTAGGGATGTCAACCAACAAGCTGTCTGCCCACATGAATGGCCACCGACAAACTGTGGCCAAAAAACAAGTGGACCACCCTGTAGCTGAACACGCTGCCAAACATGATATCCCTCATCTCAAAGACTGCTTCACAGCCTGTGTCATATGGATCCTTCCCACCAACACCAGCTTTTCTTAACTGTGCAGGTGGCAACTTTCCCTGCAATACATCCTATGTTCCTGTTACCCTCCTGGCCTCAACCTTCATTAGTCACTGTCCTCACCCATTCAGCCTCCTCCCTGTTCCCATTCCAGCACTACACAGCCGTCATTTCACTGCCACACTCAATCTTTTAATTTCTTTTTATTTCTCTCCTTTATGCTACTTAGCCCCTCACCCTCTCCGCACCTTCTCTCCTGCCCTCTGTCTAAACTGAAACACATCACTGTCTGCCACTCCCACCATACTATCCCTCCCCCTCCCCACCACAGTCTCCCCTTACCACCACCCAGTCACCACTCCCATCATGAACCGGTGCTGCTCCTCGCAGTGTGGTTTCACTTCTCTGAGACTGCAGACGTGTATGCAAGTTGTGTTTGCATGAGTGTGTGAGTGTGTGTGTGTATGTGTGTCTACTGCTGACAAAGGCCTTAGTGTCTGAAAGCTATAATTGTGTAAATCGTTTTGTTGTGAATATCGCAACTTAGCATCTCTGCTATATGGTGAGTAGCTGCTTTCCTTCTCTGGTATCGTTACATTCCATCCTGGATTTTCCATTGTTAGACGTTTGCCTCATGTGGATGATTCAGACTAAGACACAATTATGTTATGTGTAACTGTTCCTGGGCAAGGCAGAAGCAGCTGAATAATTTAGAGAAGTGTTGTTGCCACACCTTTTTTTCAGAACATGGGCATTCATTTAGTTTGGTATCACTGTTTCCTCAGAAAATATGAAGTAAATTGTTACAAGCAATGAAAGCCAAGGATCATGACCAGAATGGATTTACAAGATATCAGATTGCTAATTAACGGTAGAAACAGTGACATTGTGGGCAAGGCATTCTGTCTCCCAGCTACCATCATGGAGCAGCTCACATAATGTGACACAATCTATGTTGTATTGGCCAGAAAAGGCCATACATTTGTTACCAACCCATTACCTAACCTTCCAAAACAAGACCCTAAACCCAGACCTACATTCGTTAAATTAATTCAAAACACAAAAAAATCCTTCAGCAGATAGAACAACATTACAAAAGAGGACTCCACGGCATCATGACTATAAGTGTACAGACTTAGAGTGCTGTATTAGTTTGCTTGGCTTATGGCAGGTGCAGTCTGCACAAAATACAAGATCTGTACACCCTTCAAACTGCCGGTATGTAACATACTTGCTGACTGGTTTATCAGTAAAAGTAATAATTATGTAAATTAGAGTTAGAATAATAGGTTACCTGTTATATGAGAAAAAGTAAGCGAGCTTGTGAACTTCAGACTGCTTTGGAATGGTGCATGAAAAATTAGTTTAAAGGAGAAACATTTATGTACAAAATGTGGAATTATGGTACTGATGACACACACTCACAAATTACTGTGTTGAGTAGATGACCCTTTCTTCAGCTTCTGCTATTGCAGCATACTGCCATTTCAATTTTTGACTCTTATCACAGACTGATGTCTATGTAACTGGTGTCTCCCCACCTGTTAGGCACAGGCTGTGACAAGGATGTAGTTATGTAAACCCCATTAATAAATTTCCTGTAGAGATGGTTCTGAATGGAGCAGATCCAAAGAGGTGTCAAGGGGGTCACGTACCATCAACCAAAACAATATTTTTGTAAAAGCTTTTATAATATCTTAAAGTTTTCAGCATGTGGATGAATTCATGCCTGTAACCTTGTCCTTATGGACCATGAGGCCAATGTTGCCAAGTGGTGCTTGGCAAACTAATTTGTAGCCAGCACTACAAGGGGTTGCAAGTGTGGTGTAGTTACAGCCCTTATTGCTCATAATAGAGAAGTACAGACTGTGTGCAGTGGAGCTGCAAAAAGAATGCCCAGCAAATGATTTGCCTTATTTATTGAAGTTCTTGGTTTCTGAAAAGTAAATTGAGTTATGTTAAAAATTTTTGGTAACCTATAAGCAGGTAAAAAGATGTGGGAACTTTATCACAGATAAACTTTATCAAACAGAGGAGACAGCAGTGGACTAGAAGAATTTCTGAAGAGATATTTATATGGAAATTTGTTTGTAACAAAGTGAAAACCCTGACTGTGATGGCGTTATTTCCAAAAAAGACTTAAGCTATTCTGAGGAGTACAAAGATGGTGCTAACAAGAGTCATAAAAGGAAAATATCCTTCCAGGCACTACAAACTACTGTGATTCCTCACTGTAATTTACAGTCATACTTTTAAATCATTCATTGTTCACTTATGTGACCTGGAACAATGTGATATTCGCAGACTCTGACATATATTTCTATGTGCACCCATTTCAAAGGCATCTGGTCGTCAATAAGAAGTTCGCTGCGTGGCGATACATAGCATTCAAAAAAATTTGATAATATGCAGACCACATCTGCAGTAATATATTAATGATAAAACGTTGTGTTCAATCAATTAGTGTGGGTTAATGTGGAGAAACTGAGTTTTTGCAGAAAAACACAGATTCAAACAATGATATCTACTATGGTACAGGATGCTATGTTAAAACAAAACTTTTACCTCTCCCACCATCAAAACTAAAACACTGTTGTCATTTCCTGTACAAATCAGCTGTTACACCATCTTGCTCATGACAGGTGTTACCAATGAACAGTTCAAGGTAACTGTGTGGATGTCACTATAATGTTTTTCAGAAAAGGTTAAGCAAATCCACACTTTCCTTATGTGCAACTGAAGAGTGACAGCAGGTTACAGACATACCACACAACCTACTAATACTTCACCTGGCCAATTTAGGTGAAAGAATGAAAATACTCTACGAAATTTGAATCTAATCTCACAAATGTGCATCCTCAAATGACATTTTGTTGGATAACTCCGGTCATTTAGAATGTTTCCATGAAAATTCCATCATTTACTTATACAACCACAGCCCAAATACTGATAATGAATAAAATACCATATATCTCATCCAATCAGTTTCCTTGTCTTTATTCACTAAAAATCATCAATTCAGCAGGCCATATATTTTACCTACAATTTTTAAGTTTAATTTTAAAATTAAAAATATTTAATATATAAGCCAAAAGACAGCAGCAGTAATTTCAGTATTTATTAGGAAGGTGTACTTTGTTTATATCAAAAAATTATATCTATTGTCACTTTTATCAGTTGGCAACATGGCAATGCTCCTGTGTTTATGCATCATACAAATAAAATGTGTTGTGCCATAGTTTTAATGGAGAAATTAGGAGCAACAGTATGCAGAACAGAAAGTAAGTGCATCTAAAGAGTAATGTACTGTAGACATACAGCTCTTGAAATATAATAGACAAACAAATTTGTTATTTTGAATGGGGCAGCTGCAGCACCCAAATTGAAGTTAATTTCTGTAATGATGTGCCAACTGATGATTTAAGTATGTATTACACCAGTTGAAGATGGGTTAAATTCTGAAATGTATGTTGGTACAAATAAAAGGTCATACAAAGTGGCTGCTTACTACATTGTTTAAAGCAATAAAGAAATTTGTTTGGTTTAAGGCTACGCACTATCTTCATTGTTTTCAACACTGATCTCTGAAATTTACCTATCTAAAGAAAGAACTGGAATGGATATATGCTAGAAGGCCTACAGTACATCAGAAAAACAATATCTTCAGGCTATCCAGTGAAGACCACTTCTGGGAAATGTTCCAAGTAGACTGATGCCTGAACACATGCACCGTGAGCTGTTTGCAAAACTGTCTCCTGATATTCTGAACAAAATAGCTACTTATGTTCTCAGTAGTAGACACAGACCTTCCAGCTTGCCCCTGCCTGGACTTCAATCTACTCAATTCTCATGACCCTTAATCAATAGAACCTCTCAGTCCAGTCCCCCCCACCCGAGCATGCACCTGTGCTTGCTCTCTCTCTCTCTCTCTCTCTCTCTCTCTCTCTCTCTCTCTCTCTCTCTCTCTCTGTTCAGAGGCTAGGCACAATTTCAGTTTCTTACTTTTGCCAATCAAATTGATAGACAACTGGAAATGTGACAACATTTAAAAAGTGACAGGAGTGCCAGTTTTTGTTTGTGCACAGTAACAAAATTTGATACAGAATGAAATTGGAACACATTTCTCATGGATGAGTACTGCTTACTTTTGAACTCTAAATGGGCTGCAAAATTAATTGAGTCAAAGGAGCAGTCAGATGACACCTAATGAATCTGGTGTATTGCTAGGATCATAAGAGGTTTACACTTTTCTATTAGTACATGTCTCATCTAATTGGTGTAGTACTTTAGGAGCACAGATCTCAACTTTTCTGAATGACAGCAGTGACAGCCCATTGGTACTTGGCATTAGAAAATGATTTTTCAGCTCTTGCTGTGTCAAGTGCAACTTTATAACTTCTGAGTTGATAAAAGAATGCATTAATGATGCTGCCAATGTTCTGCATCCACTGAATGCAAATTGGTTTGGAATAATCAGTCCTTCTTGGCATGAGAGAGCAGTACATGCCAGAGAAGTATGTGAGGTTATAGTTCAATTCATTTATCTTTGCGGCTTGCGCATGCCCGCCCAGACGCGGGAGATTGCAGCGTTGCCAGTTGTACGCGCCAAGAGAAGCAGCGCCGTAGCAGTGTAGTTCTCAAACTTACGTTTAGGGGGGAGCGCGCAGTTTATGAAGTAAAGCCACCACGGCCGCATTAAACCTTTCGCTGCTACAGAGACGTGCTCCCCGCATTCCACGCCGTGCGCGATTTTGTAACCACTGCACTGCTCACCTGTGCAGACACATAGTGTTCCGACTGCTTTGACACACTTATCATTCGATTTCACAAAAACTATTTGGCCCAAAAATTTGATTTTGACACATCTTCTTGACTGATACCTTCCCCTCATAAATGACTTAATTTTGTTTCGATTTTCAATGCAATTATATTGCAGCATTAAATGTAGTAAACCATTGCATGAAATTTTGAAGAGTTTGCAGAGGTAAAGTTCATAGCGTATACTTTCCGTATGTTCGATTGTAGTTACCACAATGTTGAGAATGAAATGTGGACAAGATACCTAAATTTCATATAAAATTTACTGTATAACAACATCTCATTTAATTTAAGTACCAGATTGGTGTCGTATGTAATATTGAGAAATATTCCATCTTTCGCGACTGTAATAAAAGTTTTATTTACACCAGGCACATTTGACTTTATTTTAAAGCACTTCAATCAATCAAAAGGAAGTACACAAAATACGTTAAACAAAACTGTGGACTTACAAAAACATTAGGACTTGAATATACTGTGTATCAGTGCTCTGGGCTATGTCAAATATAATTTTTGTGTGTGGCACACACAAAAAGCATTTATTTGCTAAAACACTGATCGGCCGACACAAACGTTGAATATTGTGATACCTCAGCACAAAACTACGAAAGTTGACTTGGCAATGGAGGAGACACAATGCTGTCCAATGAAGATGCTTCAAAAGAGAAAAACGCGTCTGGTCTAAATAAGACGCTTATTACAGTTGCAGAAGAGGAATATATTTCAATACCATTGGTAAAATTGCAACTGTGGAACAAAAACAAGAAAGAGAACATGAGTATTATTGTGTGTGTGCGCCTTACCCTTCATTGTTGTCAATCGCTGCAATAGTCTTCTGCATCGCTGTAGTCAGTGTCGCAGTCCGAATCATCAGGTCTTAGAGTTATGATGATGGGTTCAAGCAGATTGTCAATTACAATTTCCCTGTCCATGTCCTCCTCCTGTAGCCTTTGTGCATGCCGAACATATTCAGCCCATGGTGAAGAAGTAATTCTGTCAAGTGCTTCGTGCAGAAGCCTTTCTGTATCGGCAATTTTAAATGTCACGTTTCGTTCTGCGACATACCCTTTCACTTGTGCCCAAATTAACTCTATCGGATTGTATTGGCAATGGTACGGTGGCAAACGCAAAACTGTGTGTCCATGTTCCTGTGCAATACAATCGATTTCATAAACTTTTGTGGGAGGCTTATGAAGCATTACAAGATTCAACATTTCAGCACGAGTTTGGTTGGCAGTATGTGGAATATTTTTACTTGCAAGCCATAACATGATATCGGCTTTTTTTTGTACTTGTTGTGGGTGTCTTGTCAACAACAACAGAGTGATAAGTCGCATTGTCCACTACAATCACCGAGTTTGCAGGCAAGTAAGGGAGAAACTGATTCCTAAACCACAATTTAAATGTCTCAGAGTTCATTTCGGAATGATAATCCCCTGAATTTCTCTTTTTTGCCCGGAACACTAATTTGCTTTCTGAAATGAATCCAGAAGCAGAACCAGCGTGAAGCACAATTATTCGTCCACCTTTACCAACTGGTACTTTAAACCCACCCGAACCATCACTCATTTTCCAACACGCTTTCCTTGTGTGATTTTGGTTCACCTATGTTTCGTCCAAGAAAAAAATGTTCTTATTCCCGGATTTTCTTACTTCAATAATATGTCTTAAAAACTGTGCCCTTGAAGCAGCGATATCACTATGTTCCATTAAAAACTTTCTTCCGTCATTTGTATGTACATATTTGAATCCAATGTTTTTAAGTATTCTATTCATTGAAGTCATGCTACCTTTAAAATTTATGGTTTCACTCATTTTCACAGTGATTTTTTTTTACAGTAGGAAATTCGCCTGTGTTGTACATGTTGAGCACTTCTCGTCTTAGAACATCTTTGTCGAAATTATCTAAATTAGTTACAGTCCTCTCACGAGTGCGATATTTCCCTGGCGATCTGAAGAGTGGGCTTCCACAGGTCTCCGTAGATAACTTTCCTTCATTGGCAATCCGCTGAACGGTTCTCAAGCTAACGGCTGTCGCTTCTGCAGTGCGTTCCTGAGATCTGGCGACATCCGTGATAGGTCCACTGTTTTCTGCTTCGCGCTTGAAAAAAGCGTGAATCCGGTAAATTATGTCCCTCGCCTGTTTATGGAGAGTTTGTCGCTTACCACCATTATCAGCCATGACAACTTGCAACAAATGCGATAAAAATTCACCAAAGAATAACTACAATCACATTTAACACTCGCACTCGCCAAGACATTCCCAGCAGACCTTTCAGAAAACTACTGAACACTCATTGGCTGTCAGCGGATGCGTGACGTCAGGTGCGTAGAACGAGCCTTAAATCGACCGCAGTCGTTCATGGTTCCAACTATACAGAGTGTTCATTTTAATTGGAGACATTGAAATATCCGCAAATCTACACATCAGATCAAACAAATTTATAACTAATTTTTTTTTGTCTCAGAGGGGGACATCCAATGTTACCAAATTCGACGAATTTGTAGTCAAATTTGTTATAATTGGATGTCCCCTTCCGGGAGGAACTAATTTTCATTAGGATTTCTTTGGGCTCTGTGTGTCGTTTTCAAGAGATTTCAATGTCCCCATAAAATGAACACCCTTTACAACGTAAACAGTGTTTATAAATTGGGAAATATTCTATCTTTAGCAACTGTAACAAAACTTTCTTTATACCAGAGTCATTTCGCTTTTTTCTAAAACGTTCTGATTAAAACGAAGTTGGCGAAGTACACAAAACTGAATTTTGGACGTAATAAAACATAAAACTAAAATATATTGCCAGTGAGGCACAGTGCGCAAACATTTTGTTTTTGTCACAACGGACAGCAAATACTTGCCAAAACATAGATCAGTCGACGAAACCATTCAATATGATGTTGCCAAAGCAGCGAAGCAAAGAATTCCGTCAGACAATCAAATAGCTCGGCAACGTACGACCTGAAATTCTGCTCTAAATAATACTTTTAATACTGCTGCAAAAGAATATATCTCAATATGAATAGTAAAACAGCGACTGCGGAAGAGGCGATATACAAACAAAACGGATAACATGAATATTGTATGTGTGCCTTTTCGTTGTTTTTAATTGCTGTGAAAAGAAATATTGGAGGAGAAAATTACAAAAACTGAAAACTTATTATGATTATAATGAAGCAAAGGAAATTTCAAAACATTACATGCAAACGAATAAAATTCATTAAGTAAGACACTTCGCTATTGTTTTTAAATAAATAAAATATTTAGTATGCAACAAGCCTTGAACTCAGAATCTTCCGATTAGTAGCCCAACACCTTAACCATTACGCCAACGCAGCTACTCATTTCTGGCATCTCCTGGAGCACTCTAAACGTTTGCAAAATACCGACAAACACTGTTTGGGTGACTATGAATTACTCACGTTGCGTCGAAGTACAATAGGAAATAAACAATTACCGCTGTTCTTTATTGCGAAAACGCGGTTCGTGAGACTGATACAAACACCTTTCCTTGCTATTGCCTGAATTAGGAGGCTTATTGTTTGTTTGGTTTAATTAATTAATAGAATATGAAGCAATTGGTGTAAAGAATGCTTTTTCCAAACTTTCTATAAAAGAAAGTCTGCTATCAAGACATTGCTTTTGTTCAATTACTTCATTTATGACTGAACGTTTCTAAAATTAAAGACACTCGTCCGTGCTCTGCACTGCAGTCGAGATCTGGCAACGTCGTTCTCTGTTCATTGGCTGACTGTGATTTGTGACGTCAAATGCGCAGAACGAACCTAAACTCGGCCGCCAAGATATATGACGCGCACCTTAGTGAAAGAAAAGTACAGAGGAGCAATGATGCAGGTGAGAAGTAGTGTGGGCATGACAAAGGAGTTTCCAGTAAAAGTAGAGTAACATCAATGATCTGTGCCTAGTCCCTATCTCTTTGACCTGATTATGGATGTGCTGGTGAAAGATGTGAAGAAGGAGGCACCATGGAATATGATGTTTGCGGATGATGTGGTTCTTTGTGAGCAGAGCATTGACAGACTTGAGGAAAAGCGGGAGGATTGGAGGAAGGCACTAGAAGAAACAGGGATGAATATTAGCAGGAGAAAGTCAGAATATTTAGTACTGAAGGATGTCCAGATGAGGTCTTGCAAGATCCAGGATGATGAGCTGAAATCGGTCTACAAATTTAAATACCTGGGGTCATACATACAGAGCGACGAAGGACTGGAAAGCAAGATACAACACCAAATAAATTGTGGTTGGAGCAACTGGAGGAAAATGAGTGGAGTGTTGTGTGACAAGAAGGTGAGCATTGGGTTGACAGGGAAAGTGTACAAGACAGTGGTAAGGCCTGCTATCATATACAGGGCAGAGACATGGCCAATCACAGTAGCCCAGGTAAGGAAGATGGAAGTGGCAGAAATCAAGATGCTGAGGTGGATGTGTGGGTTAACAAGGAAGAACAGGATTAAAAATTAATTTGTTAGAGGAGCTGTGAAAGTGGGACCCATGGGGAAAGAGATACAAGAGAGCAGACTAATGAGGTATGGACACTTACAAAGAAAAGGGGAAGAGTATATCAGAAACAGAGTTGAAGATATAAAGATTGAAGGTGCAAGAAGGAGAGGAATACTGAAGATGAGGTGGAAGGATAAGATATCCAGGGACCTAAGGGGGAAAGGATGGAAGAAGGAAGAGGCAACGGATAGAGTACTATGGAGGTGAAGGATCCAGAAGATCAACGCCAACCCTATGTGACATGGGTCAAGGCGACGATGAAGAAGAAGAAGAAGAAGACAATGTACGACATCTTCAGGTGTGCAATAAAATTCCTTCATGCATCTGAAGTCTTGTCCTTCATGACATTAGATCCACATTCCAACGTTCATGTTGCTACAATCATGGGTTGTATAAGCAAACAGTTAATCAAAATTACTACACAGTTAAGACTAGTCAGTTGCTTCAGAGTATCATCAAAGCTGTCAAACAATCTGCAATGTTTGTTGTAGCTGTGACTTATAATATAGTGTAAAAATATTAAATAAAACATTTTCTGAATCCAGCAGGTAACAGCAAGAGCATGTAGGTTTCCTTGAACACACATCTGTTGAAATCTTATTGGAGCGAGTACACTGACGGAGGCATTTTATTACGTAATATTTTGAAAATTAGAAAGTTTCTCTATCTTGCCATTTGTTAATACCAAAAGACTGACTTAACAGTAACACACCAGGTTACCAAAATGCACTTTAGTGTAAGTAGATGACAAAGCAGAAAGGATGGCATCATGCATATCTTCATGACTAGTAGTTCAGCCCTTGAAGTATCATCTATACAAGGACACTATTGAAGTTGTTCAATATATCAAAGATGCCATTGACTCCAGACCTCCAAATGATAAATCAATATTACAATAGAAGAGAATACTAGAAAAGAGATAGTTGGAAATGTTCAAGTAATCTAGTTAGTGACGACAGACTGTTGCTTTCAAAAAATGTTTCATTACAGCAATAAAATCTTTCTTTGACTTTGTTGAAAGCCAAAAGTACCATGAATGCCAATTATAGGTGAAGTTACATGTTAAGTCAACATTACATGTCATCAAAATCAGGAAGAAATGTTTATAATAATTCTATGCTGTTTGGTTTAAGTATCTTACCAACTAGCATAAGGAGATGCACTCTGTTCCTACTTGACACCTCAACATTAGCAACATATATCCTATTCTTGTATCATTCTGCTACATCACTTGCTCAGCTACCACACACAAATGCTACAGGTGGCATGTACAATGACACTGTTATGCCTGACCTTTTGGGCTATTCAAATAATTTGGTCAATGCTGTTCATGAGATACCTGCAATTAATACTGCTGCAAAGATCTTGGTACGGAAGTATGATACAGAAATACTGACCACTAATTTCTATCCAGAGCATTCACATCTGCCCAACACCATGTCGTGTATCTCTTCCATACACTTCAGTCATGGTTCAATCCAGGAACTGCCACAACATGAGGTCCAAATGATTGGAAAAGAGCACAAGTAGTTCCAGTTTCCAAGAAGGGTCGTCGAGCAGATGCACAAAACTATAGGCCTATATCTCTGACATCGACCTGTTGTAGAATTTTAGAACATGTTTTTTGCTCAGGTATCGTGTCATTTCTGGAAACTCAGAATCTACTCTGTAGGAATCAACATGGATTCCAGAAACAGCGATCATGTGAGACCCAACGCGCTTTATTTGTTCACGGCACCCAGAAAATATTAGATACAGGCTCCCAGGTAGATGCCATTTTCCATGACTTCAGACTGGTCAGATACAGGCTGCCAGGTAGATGCCATTTTCCTTGACTTCTGGAAGGCATTCAATACAGTTCTGCACTGTTGCCTGATAAACAAAGTAAGAGCCTATGGAATATCAGCCCAGTTGTTTGGCTGGATTGAAGAGTTTTTAGCAAACAAGACACAGTATGTTGTTCTCAATGGAGAGACATCTACAGGCACTAAAGTAATCTCTCGCATACCACAGGGGAGTGTTATGGGACCACTGCTTTTCACAATATATATAAATGACCTAGTAGATAGTGTCGGAAGTTCCATGCGGCTTTTCGTTGATGATGCTGTAGTATACAGAGAAGTTGCATCATTAGAAAATTGTAGCGAAATGCAGGAAGATCTGCAGCGGATAGGCACTTGGTGCAGGGAGTGGCAACTGACCCTTAACACAGACAAATGTAATGTATTGAGAATACATAGAAAGAAAGATCCTTTATTGTATGATTATATGATAGCGGGACAAACACTGCTAGCAGTTACTTCTGTAAAATTCTGGGAGTATGCGCATGGAACGATTTGAAGTGGAATGATCATATAAAATTAATTGTTGGTAAGGTGGGTGCCAGGTTGAGATTCATTGGGAGAGTCCTTAGAAAATGTAGTCCATCAACAAAGGAGGTAGCTTACAAAACACTCGTTTGACCTACACTTGATTATTGCTCATCAGTGTGGATCCGTACCAGGGCGGGTTGACAGAGGAGATAGAGAAGGTCCGACAAAGACTGGTGCGTTTTGTCACAGGGTTTTTTGGTAAGCATGATAGCATTATGGAGATCTTTAACAAACTCAAGTGGCAGACTCTACAAGAGAGGCGCTGTGCATCGTGGTGTAGCTTGCTGTCCAGGTTTCGTGAGGGTGCATTTCTGGATGAGGTATCGAATATATTGCTTCCCCCTACTAATACATCCTGAGAAGATCACAAATGTAAAATCAGAGAGATTCGAGTGCACATGGAGGCTTTCTGGCAGTCATTCTTCTCACGAACCATACATGACTGGATCAGGAAAGGGAGGTAATGACAGTGGCACATAAAGCGCCCTCCGCCACACACCGTTGGGTGGCTTGCAGAGTATAAATGTAGATGTAGATGTAGGTCATGGTAAGTTACCTGAGCTGGTTGGTTAAATACACAAATCAGAATGCTTTGCCATCACATTTTGATTTTACGAGTTGACTGACTCACCTCCATTCTGATGTTGGGATTAGATTAGACAACAACCTCACTTCAGCAGAATTGCATGCACACTATGTCTGAATATCACATTGGCCCCAGTAGCAGAGAGGAGGTGATACACTTTACAATACAAAGAAAGGAAATCTGGCTATCTCTCACTACTCCTGTGGAGACACCATCAATACTAACATTGTTCAGGATGCATACTCTTGCTGTACAAGTTCGTGAATCATCTCAATTATGAACCGTGAATCAATGCCAGGATTAACTCCTGTCTCAAATACTGATTTTGTATGTTCAAAATCTGGCACAAGGGGAGTGTGGCAGAAGCCAGACATTTTCTGCATGTGAGATAAACACCCATTGTAAAATTTGAAGAGCTTTACTGTTGGTGTTTAATGAGTTAAATCTGATACAAAATTCGTTTACATTTGAAAAATATTGAACACTGAAATGATATTGACCAATGGATAGCCATCTGATACATGTAAATCTTCTACTACAATACTGACAACACTCTGCTATGAAGTGCTGTGCCGAGAATGAATATAATGGCACAGTCCAGTAAAAATTCAGACATCTTACCTGGCAACTTAGGAAGCAGAGGAAAGCAGGCCAAGCTGCAGTAATAGAGTGACATTTCGTTTTGGGGAGACCGTTGATATTGTAATTATGATAATAATAATAATAATAATAATAATAATAATAATAATAATTTTATTGTCTTTAAGCCATTACAGCAATAGACAAAGTCATACATATAATACAATACAGTACGGTACATGCTATAGAAGGACAGAATTGTTAAAAACTTTACAGTTTAATATCACAGGTCATGAAATCCTTTACATTGTAGAATGGGTTTGCAACTAACCAGTCATAAAGTGTTTGTTTGTATTGTTGCTCTGGTAAATTTTGTATACCTTGTGGAAGTTTGTTAAATAATTTGTGGCCCATAAGTTCATAACTGTTGACTGATTTTGACAGTCTGTGGTAGGGCATATAGATAGAGCTGTTTGTCCTAGTGCTGTAACAATGTATATTTGCCCTGCGTTTTACTTTAGGTAAGTTCTTTTTGTGTAGATTAAAACATAATAAATATATAGGTTTATTACTGTCATGATTTTTTGTTGAGTAAACAAAGGTTTACAATGAGCCTTGTATGGTGAGCCTGTAATTATCCTAATAGCTTTCTTTTGCAGCAGTAGTATATCATGCACACAAGTGGAGTTTCCCCATAAAATAATGCCATAGGATATGATGCTTTGGAAAAATGAGTAGTAAGATACTCTAACATAATTTTTAGGTACACAGTGCATTAATCGCCTTAACAAATAGATTACCCTAGACAATTTACAGCTAATATACTTAATATGTGGATTCCAAGAAAGTTTATCATCCAAATATACCCCCAAAAATTTAACACAACTAGGATCATCTGATGGAAACTTGTCGTTTAAACTAAATACCATCTGCTGGGTTTTGCTTTCATTAAGCAAGAATCCATTTGCTTTAAACCAGAGTGAAGCTTGCTCAATTGTCTCTGTAACACATGTTTTAAGGCTATTAAGATCATTACTGCTGTTCAGAAATGTTGTATCATCAGCATAGAGTACTGTTCTGGATTTGATAAATGATGGCAGGTCATTTATCATTATTAGGAAAAGGAAAGGGCACAGTACGGATCCCTGTGGAACACCTACCTCAACTTGTTCTATACTGGACATTTCTTTCCCAACACAGACGGCTTGCTTACGGTTTTGTAAATATGATCTTAACAGCTTAAGGCTGTTACCTTTAACACCGTAAAAGTCCATTTTTTCGAGTAGCAGTGTATGTTCTACACAGTCAAAGGCTTTGCTTAGGTCACAAAAAGTCACCTGGGCAAAGCATTTATCTTCAAATACTTGATGGATGTATTTAACAACATTGTCTATGGCATCAATGGTTGACAGGTTTTTCCTAAAGCCATACTGTGATCCACTTATTAATCCTATGTTATCAAAGTAAACAGATAATTGTTAGTAAATTATGCATTCTAGAACTTTTGAGAAAACTGGGACTATGGATATTGGCCTGTAACTAGAGACAGAATTTTTATCTCCTTTTTTATGTACTGGAACTACCCTAGACAGTTTTAGCTCATCAGGGAAAAAACCCTCCAGTATACACTTGTTTATACAATATGTTAGGGGGTACACTATACAGTCTATTACTTTCTTAAGCATGTTACAAGACAGGTCATATATGTCTACACTGTCTGATGATTTTAACTGCTTCACTATTCTTAACACAAAACCAGGTGAGACCTCAGAAAAATTGAAGGTACTTGTGTTTTTTGATGACCTAGCAATATTTTTTGACAGTAACTGTGATGAGCTGATTTCAGGTTTAATTATAGCACTTCCTACTTCCTCAACTGATTTAATAAAAAAGTCATTAAATTCCTGGGGAGAGATACTAATTTTGTCACTTCTTTTATCTTTGGCGACACTATTTATTAGAGTCCATGCTGCTTTGCACTTATTGCCCAGATTATGGAACAGATTGCTGCATACCATATGAGCTGGGCTGTCTGAGAAGCCTATGGAGCAAAATATCTTAGGAGGGAGGTGCTGTCATTCTGTTTACCATAAACAATTAAGCAAGAAAGTGTAACTCAGATGAAATAGCAGTATGCTGATGCTACGAAATACAGCAGCGAGAGTGACTGGAAAGTAAAGTTGGGTCATCATGGAGCGTTCAGGAAAGCTGAGCAGACGGACAAAGCAGATCAGATGCATAACGAACACATAGCAGCCTCCCATAAGAACTACTCATTTCCAGTACAGTTATTCATTCTGCAGCAGAGCAGGCTGGAGGAGCAACCTATGTCAGTATGCTGTCTACTTGTCAAGCTGTCTATGTGATTCTGTGGAACAGCAGGACCCATTGTGGAGACTGATGTCGTTTAGTGCAAGTTGCATAGAAGTAGTGTAGATGTAGATTGATGACATGCTCCAGTAAGTGCATGTCAGAGGGTTCTTTGAACCATGTTCACATTTTTTCTCTACCGTTCCACTCTCCAGCTGCATGTAGGAAAGACAAACACTTAAGAGAGTTCAGTTTCCACATGGATACATTTAAGTTGTTAGAATTGTTGAATTGAAATTTCTCCGTACTTACATAGGGGTCAACCAAATATTTCCACATTTCTATGTAAATCTAGCTTCAGTGAAAAAAGTGTTTGTTTAAATGGTTGCCATGACAATTATCATATCAGTGATTTTTCTCTCCGCTTCACCTCCCCCCTCCACCCATTTCACGATATTACAAAATGAAGTGTCCTTCTTTAAACTTTTTCAGTGTACTCAATTAGTCTTATCTGATAAGGATCCCATAAACCACAAGAATACATTGGTGTCTACTAAATGTTCTAGCAATAAAATGCAGTCTTTGGCTTGGCTTCTAAACAACATTATCATTTCAATTTAAGTTGTTTGTAACTCAAAAGCCTACATATCTAGTAGAACAGACTACCTTTTATATTTATGTGGTTTCCTGTGTAGTTGAAATTTAACAGATTTATTTTGGTACTTATGTGAATGACCTCACACTTTTTATTTATTTATCTTTTTTTTGGGGGGGGGGGGTGGTATCACATTTCTATTCTTCACACCATACAGATATTAAGATTAAATAATTTTGCAATTGATTTTAATACTGTGATGCCTTCCTTGGATGGCAAATATCAGTATCAGCTGCAAACAATTTCAAAAGGAGTCCTCCTAAGCCATTTATATAGCTTGCCTCGAGTGAGAGAATGGCCCATTATCCATGGGATATGTGCAGCTGGTGGCAATGCTCTTCCTTCCCATTGCCCCATAAAGTCTTAGGCAGGCTGATGGGCAAAGCTGGTTGGGACCAGTGAGTGTCTACTGCATTTTTCAGAGCTCTGCAGTCTTCTAAGAACCAAGCTTCAATAATTCAGAATAAGTTTTAATTTCTTCCTGTTACTAGATAGAATTGATCAGACTAGGAGATGCATGTATTTAATTCAGATGTTTGCCACATTTCTTTATATGAGCTATGACCGTCGAGTCCAAACACTACATTGGTTGTTTAATTCAATACGTACCTGAGCCAAAATGATCTAACAGTGTTTTCATGTTCACTAACCTCACTGATACATGGAATATAAGTGACCAGTCAATTTTCTAAGAAATCATCGCTCATATTAAACATGTCCAGTGAGAATCATCTTACTGCCTCATTTGTGAATTTTATGTAGATTCATTTTAAGCAAGGAAAGTATGCAGATATTTTCGCAAAGGTTCCAGTGATACCATTCAGGAGTATGTAGGTCTAATATTTTAGATTTTATCATCTGTCGAGTGATAATGGCCAAAAACAGAACAAATTTCTTTGTGTCCATACATCAGCACCAGCAGCTTGACCAGTGTACATTTTGAAACCTTTATATCGTGATTATGGACTGCTTTGTAGATCATCGTTCAGTTCTTTCTCGAAAGAGGAGAATGTAAAGTTAATCAGAGCTCAATCAGTAAGGAATTCACTTTGTGAATAGAAAGTTTGGAAGATTCTTCAATAATTATTATAAACCAGAATATAGGTGAAAAATTTTTCAATAACTTATACTCCTGCTATTCCCAATTCTTGTCACATATATGATGTAAGAAGCTGTTGTAATCATGAAAATGGTAAGATTGTTTTGTTATGGGAAGGTCACTTATTAAATTAGCAATTTCCCATTGATCATGACATTAACTTTGAGATCAAGTCGCATGGCATTCATGTTGGATAATGTGATACTGATGCAAGTATCTGTCGTGTGACAATAATTCATTGTCTATTAATTCTCAGAGCACGAGTGACAGAACAGCATTCGGGCATCTCAAGTGTGCACGCGACAACTGGATGTATCTTAGTGTTGCAGACTGAATGCCAAAAACACAAAAGTTAATCAAACTAGATTAAAGGTTAAAAGCCATGATCTGTCATACCAAATGGGAGGGGTAGGCACCAAAGTGTTCAAACCTGTGCAGTATAAATGAAAGATGAGACATGAAGGTAGGTAATACTTCACATACCAAGCCTGCACAGAATATACCCAGTAACTGAGGCACACTTTCAAAGTGTCGGCTGCATAGGACTGACAGGTCTGGTGCCATTACACAGCCGGAGCTGATGCTGCTGCCACTCGCCTCAGACAGCGTGTACTGGGTGGGTGCTTCTGCCACTGTGCTGGAGTGTAGAAAAGTCAATCATTGCACTTTATCAAAAATAACAGTTCTGTGTCTTGATACTGTTTCACTAATGCCCGTGGGTGTCAGATGAGAATCCACTCACCACACCTGGTGTGATGGTTGGACAGCCTCCTGAACCCAGCCAGCCCTCTGAGCCCAAGTGATCAATTTTTTTACGGTGTGAGTAGCATGGCTATATACTTCAGCAACTCTGCACATGCAATACTACTGCTCCATTGCAAAGGAGCAGTAATATAACAGGAGCCCATTAAGATTTTGTAGCCATCAAAGAATGTTGGCAAGCTGAGCCGGTACAGGGAAAAGCCTCACTGAATATCATTAGCTGCAACAGGATTTATAGGCATGGTAATTTGGTGCCTCTTTGTTTTGGATAAATTCACTGACAGTGTATCAGTATTTATTCATGATTTGAAAGCTGCCCTTAACTAACCATATACAATCATATCTCATCAGGCCGGTTTGCAAATTTAAGGTGGAATGGTAACTCAAAGATACACATAATGTACCTTGAGAGATAGATTAAGGAACAGGCATCTGAACAGATTATTAAAAGGCTTTACCAACTGTATTGCAAACGGTTGAGTTGGACACTTTCTAGAGAACAGCTGAATGGTTTGTCACTGAAATGAAATCAATCAGTAGATGCATTTTCAGACATAATTACGAAGGTCAATACACAATCCTAAGCATTAAGGTAAAACGCCAAAACTGATAAGATTTATTCTGGTGGAGGCTAGACCCTGGATGTATTTTTTACGAGCATTTCCAGGCAATATGTTGCAACTACATGATATAGGTTGTGTGGAGTAAGAGACAATGATGTGGTGTCATTGGGATCAACATGGCTCAGTTTCATTGTTGGTGTATGAAATTTTCAGGACCAGATGGAATTACTGCCACTCATTGCTGATGGGTACTGTGTTGCCCCATATCCAGAAAATGCAGATCAAGGACAACAGTCCAGATGCAAACGACCACTGCTAGTGTGACATTGTCACAAGTTTCAAGTATAATGCAGGTGATACCAAATACACTGCAGATGTGTCCACTGAAGTTCAGTTTGCACAGTATTTTACCAACAGATACAGAATTGATAGTCTTGGTGACCTATCAAGTGAGATGATGAGTGCTGTGGAGCTGTTGGAATCCACTAAAGAGATGAATACATTGTATATTTTCTGCGTGGTAATATAGCAAGCGTAAGATAATAGGTCGAGCTTGTATAGTCGCGAGGTGTGTGGATAACTTCAGTTCAGATGAGGTCTGTCTGCCAGGGAATTAAACTTGGACATCCTGCGGGATGCTGATTAGGTATGTCAAGAGGAGACAGTCCCACGCAGACTGTCAATCCATCAACATCACATGAAAAGGTGATTCACTTTGTGCAGACAGACAGAACAGTGGTCAAAACTTCACTGTGATGACTTAGACTTTTTTAAATTGTGGTGGACCATTACCAGCAACAACAGCTATGCAATGTATGATACCAGTTGGTAGTGATGGACAAATTCATGGGAAACCATACAGAATCCTGAAAGATCTACAGCCAATAATGTAAGAATTGCTCGAGCAATAGGTTGCTTATGGGATTATTGAATGTAATGATAATCTGCATGGTGCATCTGTTTTAATTGTTTCCCAAAAAAGTCATCAATTGGAACAAGGAAGTATAGCTTTTGATTATACAGGAGACCCTGGCCATCATCTATGGTTTAATGTACTTAAATTGTTACTGGCATGGAAGAAATTATTAAGATGTGACAGACCATGCTGCATTGAAGTGGTTTCTAGGATTAAAACACTCTTCAATTAGATAACCACCAGTAAGCAGAAAGGCTGGAGTACTGTGAGCAATGAATAAGAGCACTACAGAGTGAAAGAAGGAACTTTTGCTAACACTGACAGCCAAATTTAGGGAGCAACCACAGTCTGTGATACACAGAGTCTTGTTGCGCAGAATGACTGTGGACCATGCGTGGTGGTACCTGCAGCTTTCTAGGAAAGCACTAATGCAAGCATATGACAATTTTTCGGTAGATCATGGAGGTTGAATACCGACTGAGCGATGAGTAACCATAAACTTTTGGCCAAGGACCAGAAGCAGGAGCCGGATTTTAGAAATGGTATGATGTCCTCCTCCTTGCCGTGTCCAGCGACAGTGACTCCGTCAGTCTTGTCTGTCCTTGTTGTGGTAGGCTCGGATGTGGCTCGCGAATCCGAATTTCGCTTTGAATATCATGTTGCATGGAGCACAGTGAAGTTGACCAGCAGAGTTGTAAGTATACGTGTAGACAGGCTTGAGCTGAGATTTTCGGAGCTCTCTTTTAGCATCCAGGTCCATTACACGCTTTTGCTCGAATTGTTCGATGCTCTTATGTACAGTTGATCGCCACTCCGATCGGCGCAATGCTAGCTCCTCCCAACGGTTGCTTGGGATGCCACAGGCTGCAAGGTGGCGTTTAATGGTGTCTTTATATCACAGGTGTTGACCACCTTTCCTCCTCTTCCCGCACGAGAGCTGCGAGTAGAACACTGCTTTAGGTAGCCTACTGTCATCCATACGTACTATGTGACCACTCCATCTCAGTTGATGTTTCATTATTAAAGCTTCAATACCAGCCAGTTTCACGCGGCGCAAAATCTCCGTGTTTGGGACACGGTCTTCCCATTTGATGCACAGAATTGATCTCAGACATTGAAGATGAAATTTATCTAGCTTCTTAATGTCAGCTTTGTAACAGCACCAGGTTTCCGAGGCATAGAGTAAGGTGGATAATACTAATGCTTTGTAGACTGCAATTTTTGTTTGTAGTTTGAGATCATGTGATTTCCATACTCGGTCATTAAGCTTACCGAAGGCTGAGGCTGCGCTGGCTATACGCGCTGCGATTTCCGATGTCAGGCTGTTGTCACTTCTAATTTGGCTTCCCAGGTATTTGAACTTTGACACATTTTGCAAGGGTTTGTTATTTATCTCAATACTAGAGTCATCTGCATTAAGACCTCTAAGTGGTTGTTTAAGAACTTGCGTCTTAGTGATGCTAATGGCTAAGCAAAATCTTCTGCAGGAGGCATTTAGCAGGTTTATGTAAGTCTGAATAGTTTCGCAAGAATTAGCCATCATGCATACATCATCCGCGTAGAGAATCTCTGAGATGGATAGTTTGGTTACGCGACTTTTTGTTCTGAGGCGAGAGATGTTGAAGACACTTTTGTCTGTCCTTGTGTCGAGACTAATTTGATTACTACAGGCTTTGGTCGCGTCTCTCATAACAACTGCGAAGTAAAGTGAGAAGAGTGTGGGAGCCAGAACACAGCCTTGTTTTACACAACATGTCATGGGAAACTGTTCTGAGAGCTTGTCCTCATGGCGGATTTTTGCCATCATGTTTTCATGAAACTGCCGAATCAAACTGACAATTTTGTCAGGGCACCCATTTTTCTTTAGTATGATCCAGAGAGCTTCCCATGGGACACGATCAAAAGCTTATTCCAAGTCTACAAAGCACATGAACAAAGGTTGATGTTGCTCTAAACTTTTCTCTTGCATTTGTTTGACAACAAATATGGCATCCACTGTGCCTCTGTTTGGGCAAAAGCCACACTGGGTCTCTGGTAGCAGTTTTTCTGCAAAGTGTGTTAACCGGGTGTTAACTATGTGGGCAAGGACTTTTCCCGCTGCTGACAGAAGAGAAATGCCCCTGTGGGAGCTGCAGTCTGATATGTCACCCTTGCCTTTATTGATCTTGGAAATACAAGCATCTTTCCAGTCTTGTGGAATCATTTCATACTCCCAAATCCTTAAGATCAGAGCAAACAATGGTTTCTTGATGTTTGGCCCCCCCATATTTATATAGCTCTGATGGCAAGTTATCTAATCCTGCTGTTTTGTCATTTTTCAGCTTAGCCAGTGCTGAAATGAATTCATTGTAGGAAGGGGCATCCGCAAGTTGTTCCTCAACTGGCAGGTCTTCAAGTGCTTCTATGTATGGAATATCGGTTGTCTGATGGTCGGGATTAAGAACGTCATTAAAATGTTCCGCCCACCAAGACAGGATGTCACTCTGTTGCGTCAGCCGACAACTTTTATCTTTGTTATAGACTGGTGCTATCTTCCCAACTCTTGGACCAAAGATAGTTTTCAGGGACTCAAAGAATCTGCCCGTTTGGTGTGTGTCGGCATATAGCTGTATTTCATTTGCTTTATTTGCCCACCAACTGTCTTTGAGAGCACGTACCTTCACTTTCAGATTGTAATGCGCTGCTCTACGCTTGTTATCATCAGGGGTGCGAAGAGAGGTTCTGAAATCATTAATTAGCTTTCTGATCTCTGTATCTGAGTCGTCAAACCAGTCCTGGTGCTTCTTCTGAGGCTTTCCCAAGACTTCTGAAGCACAGCCACGCAGTCTGCTAGCGTATGCACTCCACTGTTCATCTACAGGGGCAGATTCAGATATCAAAAGGCCATCGACACCAAATTTTTCATCCAGTTTTGCTCTCATAGTCTGATCATTGGCCAAGATTTTGCAGGACAATTTTGTTGGTATTTTGTGTGAAGCTCGGCGTGGTGCCTTCAAAGTTATCTTTAATTTGGACCTCACGAGTCGATGGTCTGTCCATCCCTGAGCGCCTCTCATTGCACGTGTGACCAGTACGTCACCAAGATCTTTTTTCCGTACTATCACATAATCCAGAAGGTGCCAGTGTTTAGATCGCGGATGCAACCATGTCGTTTTATATTTTTCAGGCAGACGAAAATATGTATTTGTCAGACAGAGTTCAAACTCGGCACATAGAGTTAGAAGATCCAAACCATTCGAGTTGCATTTTCCAATCCCATGGCGACCGAGGACTCCATTCCAAGCACTGAAATCATTCCCAACACGAGCATTAAAATCACCAAGTAACAGAAGTTTATCTGCAGAGGGAATATCCCTAAGGACATGTCGGAGGTCTTGGTAGAACTTGTTCTTCTCTTCATCCAGAGATGGCAATGTAGGTGCGTATACATTGATCAGGTGAAGATATTTCTTGGATGCCAGGTGAAGTCTGAGTGTTATTATTCTGTCACTGATAACTTTTGGGAGTTCTGTTAGTGAGCATGCCAATTTATCGCGTATGGCAAAGCCTACCCCACTTTCCGCCCTTTCAGTGGATGATTTTCCACTCCAGTAGTAGGTATAACCTCCGAGCGGTTCACATAACTGTCCAGAGTCACTAAGATGTGTTTCACTTATGGCGGTAATGTCGATGTTATATCTAGCCAATTCTCTTGCGATAAGTCCTGTCTTTCTCTCTGGGCACTGATTATAGTCATTATCCTGTAAAGTACGGACGTTCCAGACTCCAATCATTAGATATTTAAGGTAACTGTTTATTTTATTATTTTTTTGACCGCATATGTTAGTGAACAAGTGACCGCAGTTTGCCACTTGTGCTGGATTGAGACGGGCTATGTTTAGGCCACCTTTTCTAGGCCCCTCCCTGGATTAGGGAAAGCAGAGCGATCCTAAATAGGGCTGCTTTGTCGTCTGACGAGCTGCCGAACCAGTCCTCCCGTCTCTCACGAGTACCAGAACGACCATCACCGTCTGACCGCCTAACGTGCAGAGCACCAACTAAGGTTCAGGTACACCAAACCCTTGCCTCCAAATCAGTACTCCATCGCCGCAGGACTTTCAATGCTCATAGTCCATTGAAACTTTGCTGGAGTCATCTGCGCGTGAAGCTATTTAAAGTGGACAAGCAGTTGCGCAGATGCAGATCCACTCTCTCGTCCTCTGCCTCTGGTTAGCAGTGGATCGTAGGGCCGATACAACTGGCAAGAGGCAGGGGATGCAGTGAATGGCCATATGCCACTGGAAGTATCCTGACATACGCTCTTAAGGCACATCACAGGTGCCTTGCTTCGTCGGTACAGAAGCCGTGAGTGTTTACCTATCGATATTACCCACCTCCTACACCAATGAAGAGAATGACAGAAGGGAAGAAGGAAAGGGAAGGGACTGGAAGGGAAAGGGAGGAAAGGACGGTAGGTCGTTGTGAGGCACACTTCGTCAGGCTCCTCTGCTGAGACCTGACCGGCTAGGTTGAACCTGCCAGTAGCCACGCTACCACCGGTGTAGCTCTCGGCATCACAGGAACACGCAAACTCTCCCACCCGCACGGACAGTGCTACGATAAGGTGGTGATGGTATACTGTGTGCACAACATGCCGATTTCAACCTATTATACAGACATCAACAGCAAAGTTTGTCAGAAGCATCCAAACAATTTGAAATAGTGTGGATGGCTGTTGCCTGATAATTTATGGAATACCAGGTGCTACTGAAATTTCATGTTGCTGACAATAATAACAGATGAAGCTATCAATTTTATGTCCGATTTGATGAAAAAGTTATCAAATTTGCTAAGCATTCACAACCTTAGGACTAGACCTACCCTTCAAATGGAAGAAGGCAGCATTTTCATCTTACAATTGCCAAATTTTACATTTTTTGGTGAACACCAACCAAATGACAGAGGTGTGACTCCCATATGCTGTATCAGCTTAGAACTGTAAAAGAACACAGCAATAATGTGCTTTCACCCTGTCATATAGTGTAGTATATGGCAGGAAGATGCCTTCACCATTTGAGGTAGTAAAGCCTTTATTTGGGAGAAATGGGGACTCAGCACAATATTTTTAGAAACTTCTTCACTATCTGTAACAGAGGGTGAAGAAAAGCGATGCTCAAGCATCAGGACCACACAGGACAGTGCGTCAGCAACCTGCCTCAGTTGGACAATGGGTTCTGCAGACGATGATGGGTTATGTCATCTCTGTGGATCCATTTTCTATGAAGAAATACCTCTGCTGCTATGCATTGATTCATGTTATAGGACATTGCATATTGGCCAGCAGTATGACTATCTTAGTAATGGATATATGCGCACTTTTGGAAAGGGGGAAAAATTGACACACATTTCTTTCTGCCAGATGGTTTGATCCACATCCTAGATACTCGGGAATATAGTTCTATTGGTTCTATCCTTCAATAAGTGAAGAGTAGTAGAATCGCTACAGTATCAGCTGCCTAAATCAGGAGTATTACTTGCCAGAAAAATGGGACACCACACTTGCTAGTAATCATTAGAAGTTGAGACTGTTGCTTCTTATATTTAAAAGAAGTCTCAGAATTATCAAACTCTTAAGTATAGGCTGTTACTGGCTCTAAAATTACATGGTAAAGAAAACAATAGATTTGATGTGTACAATATTTGCTTCCATACTTAAGGACTGTTTACAGTCTTCAGTGTCTCCCAATTCCCTCAAAGTTTGCAAAGTACTTCCAATATTTAAATTAGGAGACAGTCCTGATAATAAGACAGTCCTGATCAGAAGACAGCCCTGATCAGAAGACAGCCCTGATCAGAAGACAGCCGTGATCAGAAGACAGACATGATCAGAAGACAGCCATGATCAGAAGACAGCTGTGATTAGAAACAACCCCCTGTTTTCAAGGGCATTCTTGAGAAAAAATAAAGTTTTTTCAGAGGCGGAACGAAGTTCACCGGGTATAGCAGGTCTTAAGAATAATATGTTATTTTGTTTCGCCATCTAAATTATCTCTGGTCTATAAGAATAATGCATATGTGTAACACAGTGTATACATGTAACACAATAGCCATTGTTGGTGGTAGCTCGTGACACAAACAATAATAATAACTGAAAACTGTGTAGGGAGTGAGAAAAGGCTAAGGGGGAAGTGCGTTTCTATGGTAGATCACTTGGATTTAACAATTGCAGCCAATACACAGTTCTTCCATGAGCATACAAACATAGCAGCAACTTTGTGTAGAAACGTGTTCGCCAGCATTATGAATTAGGCCAAGCCCACACACATCGATTTTTATTGTAAGTAAAAATATTGTACAGTTAAATTCTTGTAGAGGAACAAAGGAGAGCAGAGGAATTTCTTTGTCCTACTAAAAGAATTTGATTGTATGATATATTTCCATATGATAAAAATCGATGCATGTGCACTAGGCCTAAATGTCGGTTTGGCAAATGATGCGTGCTACCTAGGTGAACTTCTCAGTCTAGTTATGTTGATTTAAAGAGGGAAATTTGAGTCATGCCTTTTGGTACATTTTCTTCAATTGACTATCTATTGAATATCATTGGTACACATTTGGAGAGGATAACTGATCAAGTGATAATTGATCAGTTATCGACCGGGGTTGAAATTATTTAATTACTAAAATTGCTTTTAAAAATGGGGGTTGGTGATAGAGGGGTGAAAATTTAGGGTTGTGTGTATTTTGTAATGCCACACCATAAAAAAAAATAAAAATAAAAAGTTCTATCCAAAAAACAAGAAAAATTTTTTTGGGGTGGACCATTCTTATCACTTAGGGGTATGGAAAATAGATTATGAGAGATTCTCAGATGTACCAAATATACATGTAAAATTTCATTAGGATTGATCGAGTCATTTCAGAGGAGTATGGCACTGTGACACAAGACTTTTATATATAAGGAGGTGGATATTCTGACTAATCAAAATTACAAACTGTTATAGTATCTGTCTCAGAAGTTAACATAATACCTATTCTAAATGCATGCCGTTTGTTCATTGTTAACAATTTGATAATGGAAGGACAAATAAAACAAACGAAGAAAAAAAGTTTTACATTAATTTTCTGATGGATTTCCTTTATACATTTTTCACATAGCAACCCTGTCATCTGGGGTACCACTAGTTTTTACTCATCATCATCATCATCATCATCATCGCACATCTGTGTAATTTATATCATCGTGGTCACATTTGGCTGTTTCTTCCTAATATGTTGCCATTTCTGATGATGTGGTTACCTTGCGATCTCAGAATACAGCTATTTTTATGCATATACGTATAGGATTATGCTTCTATTTTGACATATGTTACAATATGTCTTGCATCCAAAGATACTGCCAATGAGAGAGTGGTGAGAAGACAATGTTGATCCAGCATCAGAGACATGGTTTCATTCCCATCATATGTCACAGTGACTGTCGACTACATGGCATCATGAAACACTTACGTATGCCACTGTTCCTCATCTAGACTTTCATTTTCTCCTGCAGAAATGAATACTCTTGTTGAGTTCTTGTAAAATTTTACAGTCAAAACTCAATTCCGACTACAAACTGATTCAGGCAAACTGCAATTTAAACATGTTACATGTTCCTAAAAAGCTGAAGCACGCAAGATAGATTCCAATGGTTGGCCAATAAAACAATGTAATTTGCTGGCCATGCGCTACTCCCCTGCCTGTACTAATCAAATTTTCACCTAAGCTGATATCACTGTAGAAGGATTGGAAGAGGAACAGTGTTGTGCTTGATCAACTGTTAAACACTGACTTGTGCCCCAGAAGATATTGCAATCATATGTAACAGCAGCAGCAGCAACAGCTAATACATAATTTAATATCATGATTCAGTTCAACTGTCAAACTTCCTCTCGGCTTCCATCTTCTGACATCTATTGGTACCAGCTCTACATCACGTCTTGAGACTGTAATTTATTCTTGCAAATGCATTTAATATGATCTATTTCATTCGTTCGATCATTTTTTGTCAGAATGTCAGCATCATGTTCAACAGCTGATTAAAAACTGGTAACATTTTTATACAGAATTCTAATACATGAACAGCGACCGAATTTATCATTTGCAATGCACTTATCAAATCATTACAGTCTCTCAATCAAAATATTGATCCAGTTTCAGAATCCAGTAACTTTTTTGAAGGATAACATTTCTCCTTTATTTCAACATGGTATCCATACATGTACGAGAACTTTTACTCTGAACCTGATCAAATACAACAAGAGTCTGTAAATGATACAATATGGCACAGTTTCCTCCCACGTTCCAGAAAATAGTCAAATTTTATGCAGAGCAACATATTTTTGTAGTAGCTGTTTCATAGTTTCTCGCATATCACTTACACAAGCAATGTCTGAGTTGTCACATGACTCTTTGCATAGCGTTGATAGTTTATCAAGGCACTTCGGCATATCGTGATATCTTGAACCTGTTGGAAGTCGAGTTTTATTTGGCCACCTCTGTCCTGAATTCTTCAAAATAAATATCTGTGTGACCTCAATAGCCAAAGCTTCATTTGTAAATGTAAGACAACCACTATATATCCTGTTAAACAATGGAAAAATGTTGACCTTAGCAGCTATAGCTTTATCAGTGAATATAAGGTGACTCTTTATTTTCCAAACATGAAATGGGGAAAAACCCTTGCCTTATAATTGTCTGAGATATCTCACTTACTTACATACATCCAATTACTTACCTTATATGAAATGAGCAAAGCATTTTGTAACACCACAGCTCTTATGCTGTATGGATTTATTTTGTTTTTTTTTTTTTTTTTTTTTTTTTTTTTTTTTTTTTTTTTTTTTTTTTTTTTTTTTTTTTTTTTGCTTTATTTAATGTTACATTGTTGATCTTCTGTAAATGTGATTGAATCGATAACATAAAATTGTGTACTGCTTTCTTTATATAAACTTTGATGTCATGTTTTGGTTCTATGCAAAGTAGTGTATCTGTAATTTAAAATCTTTGTCCCATTTGGAGGGAACAAAACTTACTGTATATAATTGTAATTTTGTGTGAATAATTTGTTTGTAGAAGTGTCAATATGTGAAAATGTTCTGTTTTATTTAATGCATTTGTTTGCTGTTATGTAAACTGCTGACCTTCACTTAGGTTTCTTAGTTATTCTGTATGTAAAAGGTGTAGTGGTTCCACTCGGGAACGGAACTGTTTAGCGCGCGCAAACTGTGGTTGGCCTAGGTGGAAAAGGTGGAACTGATAGTCAGTCGGAGACGAGCCAGCAGTCGGAGACGAGCCACGAGTCGGGGACAAGCCACGAGTCGGGGACGAGCTACCGGTCGGGGACGAGCCACGAGTCGGAGACGAGCTACGAGTCCGTGCACTGCTATTATAAAGGTGCATATTGTGCTGATTCAGAGAGAGGCTTTTCCTGCTTCTTTCCAAGGCCTCGCATGGATGGATAAATAGCTGGAACTATTCTGGAATTTGTATCTGTCGTCGCCGCCAAGAAATGACAGAGTCCAGCAATTCTGTCCACGAATCCACCTACCAACATGCAGTTGCCACCACGTTGCGCAATCATTGCAACGTAATACTATAATAATGTACAGTGAAGGATCAGCTTAATGGATGTGCTAATGTGCTGAAATATAAGGTAATTTGTATCTAAATTTATGTACCTACCTTGATTTTCTCCTCATCATAACACCTCTCAGGTTCCTTTCCGTTTGAACTAAAGTAATTACCGAGTGTCACTACTGAAAGAACATTTATGACCAGAGTTTTGCTAATTAATGCCTCTTGAACTTAGTAAAAAGAAAGTTAAAGTTAATGTGGCAATAGAGTGAGTTAAAGTAATTATTATTTTTCAAAATAATTTTCCTATTAAAACTGCTATTTAAAGTGCTGTTGCTAACTTCAATATTAAAAGTTCTTAAGACTGAGGCTTATAAGGCAAATGATCACATTATTGTCGGTAGTAAATTCTAAAAGGTGAGTCAGTTTCTTGCAATTTGATCAGTATTGTGTTTCGCTGTGGTAAAAGTGAGAAAGCTGCAGTTGTGAAACATTAAATATTCATGTTTGCTAAGTGTTTGTGTTTCTTGTGTATTAGAAGTGCTTGTTAATAGTAATGTTATAAAGACCATTCACTTTATGTAAGCCTGAAAGTAATAGGGTGTTTCGGTATCTCTTATAATTTAGCAAATAGTTTGTGCTGCTCCAGTTGTTAGCTTCAATCTTAAAACATATGTGTGTCAGAGTTCATTGCACTCGCGTGTGGCTAAGTCTAGGTTGAGTTTGTCCATTATAATTACTTATACCTACTTTTATAAACGAGAACTTTAATCTTTCTCTTGCCTAATTAGGCTGGCGACCGTTTCCCTTATTTTATAAACAGTATAGCTAGGCAAAATTTTGTTTGTTACTATACAAATATTTACGTAATCCTGACTTTCATTTCCGATAAGCCACCTCCGTTAGCAACAACACAGTCAAACTCACAAAATTCCTCTCAGAGGGTAACACTGCTCTGTTGCTTTGTGCCATAGTTGCTTTTACAAAATTGTTTTATGTTACAACCTGCTTCTGGCATTGAGGTTATGGTATAACAGTAGCAGGTAGGAGTGTTATACGTGGCGACCGTGACAGGACGTTGTTCAGTTTGCACCTACAGACGGAAAAAATTAAAAGTAGTTAGCATTTTACAAACATAGAGTGAACATAAAACATCCAGCGGCATGAACCTGTACATTAGTTGACAGAACTAGTAGTGAAAGTTCAGTTTAAATTATAAATAAAAGGTATCAGTACTTAATAATAGCTAAAATGGACAGGAAACTAGAAATAAATGTAGACACGCGAGAGCAGAATGCAACCGAGAGCAGTTCAGGCAGCACACCAACAGATGGCATGACGCGCGAGTTAAATTACGTACGTTATCACGCAGACGTTAATAAACAGATCGAAGCTATGTGTATAGCGCGTACTAAGCAAGACAATGTAGGCGATGTTGTCGAAGACAGTGGCTATGCTGATGAATCGAGGGATATGTTTGAATCACCAAAAACTGAAAGGAAAGTAGAACTTGAACACGAAAATGTAGCAGGACATAAAAGTGAAAAGAATTCAGATATGATAGAATTGTTAAAAATGTTGTCTGCACAAATTGAAGCACAGGGGCAACAAAATGCAGCAGAAAATGACAGAATCAAGGCACAAATTGCAGCGCAAAATGACAATATCAATGACAATATTAAGGCACAAATTGCAGCACACAGTGACAATATTAATGCACAAATCGAAATGCAGATTACCAGACTTAGTAAACAAATTGAAGAAGTCAACTCAAGGGTAGGAACAGTGAGTAATGAAATTAAAAGTATTAAAAGCGAAATTACTGTCATCAATGGCAATATTGCCAATGTACAAGGACAAATTGATGACATTAACGAAAGATTTGACTCTGAAGTAATTAAAATTCAAGATCAAATTGAACCCTTAGTCTGTACTAAGGTTGACGAAAAGGTATTCGGTATTAAATCCGAAATACAAACCGAATGTAATGCAGAATTTGCACAGATTAAACAATCTGTAACAGAAACAAGCAGAGCTCTAACCAAACAGATTCTTACTTGTGAAAAGAAGTGTGAACATAACACTTCACAAATCAAAGGCAAAATGTATGACTTGGAAAGAAAAATACAAACCGGACCTACACATTTTACTGAAAAAATGCCTTTCAGTAAAATATTAGAGGGCGAGGAAAAATTCGACCCAGCAAAGAGGCATAACGGATGGCACCCCCCTAGACTTTGTAAAGAATTGCGAAGGAAATTTTCCTGAATATTTGTCTGACCAGGAAAAAATTAATGTTGTAATCAGTGCATTAACGGGAGAAGCAAAAAGGTGGGGGTTGAATTTTGATACTAACCAGATGTCTTTTGAAACCTTCAAACAAAAATTTATTGACGAATACTGGTCAGAACAAAAACAAGACCAGTTGTGGTGTGAATTTCTAATGGCCAGGTTGTATGACATCAGAGGTAGGCAAACCATGAAAGAATTCTGCGAATCATGGTATAGAAAACTGATACATTTGAAGGCTAGAAGAAATGAAGCTGAGATCGTTTGGGTGCTTTGGCAGAAACTGCCTGAGGATTCGAAACGATATGTTGGGAGTACACACAGAAGTTTTTCTGCGTTCTTGGAAAGGCTAGAGGATGAAGATCACTGGCGAAGAAATCGCGAGTACCGTCCCCATAATAACAATAATTATTCGTGAGAAAGTAATGACCAAGCTGAACGACAGGAAAACGATAGATTTCGTGTAAACACGATTCATAGAGGTCGTGCGAGAGGTAGAGGAAATTATACAACGCGCGGCAGAGGATACATAGCACGGAATCCCCAAACTAGAGGCGAAATGGAAAACTAAAAACCGCGTGTGTTACGGGCCGGATTCACGCGGAAACCGGTTTTGGGCCCAAAGAAAAGATGCCAAATATTAGATTCGAGAAGGAAAGATGTAAACTACGGGGCAGGAAGGTTAAGGGCGCGCCTATAGCAGACGGGCGCGGAATGATACATAGTGGCGTTCCCAGTGCGAAGTCACATGACCGTTCGTGCTCGGGCCAGCGGTTGCCTGAGCAGCGTACATTGCACTTGGCAGCAGACACAAATGGCAGACGTCAGAACAAGATGGCTGCCGTAGAGAGAGACAGAAGAGGCGGGATCGGACACTTCCAATGGCCGGTTTCAGTAGTAGATGAATGTAGAAATGAAAATAAAGTTAATATGTCATATGATAATGATAACTCGGTATCGGAATCGTGTGAAAAGACTTTATTAAAGAATAAAAGGGAGCCAGAAAAGGCGAGTGAAAAGGAGAACATTTGTACTGCTAATGATGTGTATGAGGTAAAAGATGTAGATGTGGGGGAGGTTGTGATGAATAAAGAGGAAAGGAAGGTAGAATACGCCACGCAAAAGACGTGTGCTCAATTAATAATAGGTGAAAATGAGGTAGAGGAGGACGTTAGTAATCATGACATTATGAGCAGTGCAGATGAAATTATTGTTGATGGAAAGTTGTTTAATAGTTTTGATGCAGAAGGGTCTAGTAAGAATTTCGCACGATTACCTGAAAATGACAGCATGGAAGAAAATGAAATGAAAGTTATTGAAGTATGTGATGATTATACTAAGTATGAAGTTAAGGCTGAAATCGTTCAAAGTGATATAACAGAAGTGACTGACTGTCCAAACGATGTGCATTGTGTAGAAAATGGGTCGGAAAACGAAGTGACTGAAACATCTAGTGATAATCTGCCTCACTGTTTAAAAGTTGCCTTATTGCTCGAATCTGATGACAAAAATGAAATCAGTGATAGTTCAGACGATGAAGGATATATGAATACAGATAAGAATGAATATAATAACTTTCCCTATTGTTCAAAAGTCGAGTACTTAAGTGAATCTGATAGTGAGGAAAAGAGTAGTGATGACTCCAGTGAAGATGAATTCTCAGGTGTAAATGAAAGTGAATATACTTTTACTGAAAGAGGGTATGAGAAAATTAGTGACATTTTTCCAAGGCAAGATACAGAAAGTGAAACAGGGCCAAAATCAAATGAATTATTCAGTAATGTAACACAGGGGCATAATTTGCAGGAACCTCCAGATGATACTATACTGGGGCAAGCCTTAACAAATGTAATGAAAGAAATAGATTTACAGATACCAAAAGAACCACCTGTTAAAATGATAGCAGAACAAGTAGTGATGTACCTTGCTAAAGACTTTGAAATTCCAAAACCTAAAAAGCCACCCGATGAAACAAAATGTTGGCAAGATCTGAATGGGTTAGTGAAAGATGTAGAAGATAGGAGGCCTAAAAAGCCACCAGACTTAGTAACTGTTTTATGAACCATAAAAGACTGCCTTGTTAATAAAGTGACTGGGGGCAGGTTGCTGTATTTGTACATAATTTTAATATAATGCATGACTTTATTATTATTATGTCTGAGTGTTACCTGGAAATGAATTATTGTTCTGTTGATCTTCAGGCCTGTGGGAGGTTGTTGCTTATATACTGTAGTGTACTGTTTGACTTTGCTTAGGAAATGTTTATTTTCAATTTAATACTTACTGTTGCCAGTCTAATCATAAAGGCAGGGCCATGTAGTGTGAGAAACCTGAGAACTTTATGACTAATGATGCTTATAGTAACTTAACGAGAGTGCAGAGAACTCCAAAAGATAATAATTTATTTCTCTTATAGTTAAAAATCAGAAAGGGCTTCTGTTTGCATTATGTGGTTTACTTAAAGGTACATGTCCTCAGACGAGGGTTGATAACCCTCAGGGGGCATTGCACTCTTTGCGTTGTCAGGTGCCTGACGAGCACCAGGGACCCGAGTTGTTGCTAGCACTACTTCCGTTTCTTTTCGTGCTGCCAACCTTCCTCTTCATCATTCAGAACTTTTACTATCTTTTTTCCTTCTTCTCTATCAGAGTGTATTGAATAGTGTGGCAATGATGTAAGATATTGTGTATTGTTTGTGGATAAGTAAATAAATAATTACATTGGATACACTAGAAAATGGCAAAGAATAATGGAAGCATAGTGGGTATTGTAAAGAGAAAATGTAATGGAAAAGTAAAGGGATAAATAGATGAGAAAAGAATAGCTTACTGAAAAGAAAAGGTAAATGAATGCCATAATATGACTAAATGTAAATGTTTTTGAAAATAGGGATAAATATGATATTGAAAAACTGTATGTTGTTTAAAACTGTGGAAATGAACCTGGCTAATGTGTGTAACATAGATATGAGATGTATATGTCTTGTGCCACAAAAAGGGTTGGCAGAAATCACTTGCAATAGGATATGAAATTATTGTCCTGATCTTGATGTATGTAATGACCTACCTGTGTGTGAAAAAAGCAATGGTAAAGGAGTAGTAAGAAATTCTTAATCCTGACGTGAGCCCAAGTATGACATTTAAAGTTTTTTTGATTAATGTATATGTTACCTAATGTTGTCACTTGAAAAGAAATGGTTTTGTTGCCAGTGTCTAATTACTGTTTCAAAGTTGCAGGTTTTATGTTTTATACCATTAAAGCAAATTTTACCAAAGATGTGACAGAATGATGAAAAACTTGGAGATGATGACAATAAACTGCTCAAAAGTATGTTGTTTGGCAGCAAAACAAGACAAAAGAATATGAATGCTGTGATTCTGAAGCTAAGGATTACAAGATATGCTATGTGAGCAGTAGCCAAAGGACTTGCCATTGTGGGGCAAGAAGTTGATAAGTGGTCACGAACTGCCAAACCTAGAGGATGGGGCAGTGTGTCAATTTAAAAAGGTGTTTTTTTTGTGTGTTCTTAATCTAAATTGTGTTTTGTGTTTAAATGTTATAGGTAAAGACTGCCAAACCAATAATGGGCAGAATGTGTAACATGGACTGCTAGTGCTGAGGCAAGCAGTGAACTAAGTTTGGTTTTTTGAGCAATATGTTATAAACTGACTATTCTTATTGAAGTCAGTGAAAAGTTATTATAAAATATATATGCATTCTTATTTAAATGGATGTAGATGTTTTGATACTAGGTTTTTTGAAATAATGTAAAGTTTTGGACTGCCTTGTTTTAAAACACAGCAGTGATGATTAAAGATAGGCTCTGAATATGTTAGTGTGTTTATGTGCAACAAATATTTTGGACTGCTATTAATGAAGAGCAGCTTTAAAGTTAATTATTTTGAAACAACCTTGCAAAGTTACTTTGGTATTTAAAGAGTCAGTTGGAAAAAGGTTCTCATAGTTGTTTGTGTAAATATTTGTGCATATGTGAATGCAAACTGATATTTTCAATATTTCATTAATTGCTGAACCTTGTAAAATGTACCGTGATCATAAATATGCTTGTGTGTCTGTGAAATTTTACATTCCTTTAAAATTATTGAGAGACAAACTTCTGTTTTGCTAAGTTAGAATGTTCTGTGCTATTGTATATGTGTTTATTCCTTTATTTTATTTTGAAGGCTTTACCTATTCTACTTATATGTAGATGAGTTTGTGTACTGTTTGTCAGTTATTTGAACTGTGTGTGTTTGAAATGAACATGCTTAAAGATATCTTGTGTAATGTTGAAAATTAGTTCCCTTAAACAAGTGTGAATATGAAAATATCTGTAACTTTAATATTTTGAAAATCTTTTGGAAGAAATGTAAGCAATTTCTTAGTGCATATACTGTATGTTTGTAATGTGTGTGTTTTTTTTCTCCCAACTGAAGTTGGATGGAATAATTTTTTTTTGCAGCTAACACCGCTTAGGTGTTATGGATGTTTCCTTGAAATATCCCTGATGGGGCATGTGTAACACCATAGCTCTAATGCTGTACTGACTTATTTTGCATTTTTTTGCTTTATTTAATGTTACATTGTTGATCTTCTGTAAATGTGATTGAATCTATAACATAAAATTGTGTACTGCTTTCTTTATATGAACTTTGATGTCATGTTTTGGTTCTATGCAAAGTAGTGTATCTGTAATTTAAAATCTTTGTCCCATTTGGAGGGAACAAAACTTACTGTATATAATTGTAATTTTGTGTGAATAATTTGTTTGTAGAAGTGTCAATATGTGAAAATGTTCTGTTTTATTTAATGCATTTGTTTGCTGTTATGTAAACTGCTGACCTTCACTTAGGTTTCTTAGTTATTCTGTATGTAAAAGGTGTAGTGGTTCCCCTCGGGAACGGAACTGTTTAGTGCGCGCAAACTGTGGTTGGCCTAGGTGGAAAAGGTGGAACTGATAGTCGGAGACGAGCCACGAGTCGGGGACGAGCTACCGGTCGGGGACGAGCCACGAGTCGGAGACGAGCTACGAGTCCGTGCACTGCTATTATAAAGGTGCATATTGTGCTGATTCAGAGAGAGGCTTTTCCTGCTTCTTTCCAAGGCCTCGCATGGATGGATAAATAGCTGGAACTATTCTGGAATTTGTATCTGTCGTCGCCGCCAAGAAATGACAGAGTCCAGCAATTCTGTCCACGAATCCACCTACCAACATGCAGTTGCCACCACGTTGCGCAATCATTGCAACGTAATACTATAATAATGTACAGTGAAGGATCAGCTTAATGGATGTGCTAATGTGCTGAAATATAAGGTAATTTGTATCTGAATTTATGTACCTACCTTGATTTTCTCCTCATCATAACACCTCTCAGGTTCCTTTCCGTTTGAACTAAAGTAATTACCGAGTGTCACTACTGAAAGAACATTTATGACCAGAGTTTTGCTAATTAATGCCTCTTGAACTTAGTAAAAAGAAAGTTAAAGTTAATGTGGCAATAGAGTGAGTTAAAGTAATTATTATTTTTCAAAATAATTTTCCTATTAAAACTGCTATTTAAAGTGCTGTTGCTAACTTCAATATTAAAAGTTCTTAAGACTGAGGCTTATAAGGCAAATGATCACATTATTGTCGGTAGTAAATTTTAAAAGGTGAGTCAGTTTCTTGCAATTTGATCAGTATTGTGTTTCGCTGTAGTAAAAGTGAGAAAGCTGCAGTTGTGAAACATTAAATATTCATGTTTGCTAAGTGTTTGTGTTTCTTGTGTATTAGAAGTGCTTGTTAATAGTAATGTTATAAAGACCATTCACTTTATGTAAGCCTGAAAGTAATAGGGTGTTTCGGTATCTCTTATAATTTAGCAAATAGTTTGTGCTGCTCCAGTTGTTAGCTTCAATCTTAAAACATATGTGTGTCAGAGTTCATTGCACTCGCGTGTGGCTAAGTCTAGGTTGTGTTTGTCCATTATAATTACTTATACCTACTTTTATAAACGAGAACTTTAATCTTTCTCTTGCCTAATTAGGCTGGCGACCGTTTCCCTTATTTTATAAACAGTATAGCTAGGCAAAATTTTGTTTGTTACTATACAAATATTTATGTAATTCTGACTTTCATTTCCGATGAGCCATCTCCGTTAGGAACAACACGGTCAAACTCACAAAATTCCTCTCAGAGGGTAACACTGCTCTGTTTGCTTTGTGCCATAGTTGCTTTTACAAAATTGTTTTACGTTACAACCTGCTTCTAGCATTGAGGTTATGGTACAGTAGTAGCAGAGAATGAGTGTTATAATTTGTCTACATTCCCTTTGACATCCTAACAACAGAACTAGAATTTTATGAGGTATGTAATCCAGAATTAGCTTGTCACAGTTGAAAATAAAGATATGAAGCTATTACTGCTATTTAGTATTATAAATACACCCCTTTATGTGGTGTTCAAAAGGGCACATTACTTGGACCATTCTTCTTCATCGTCATTATCAGTGACATTCCTCTCTACATAAATCATACGCTATGTGATGACACAACACTGGTCGCCTCACTTCGGAAGATCTATGTCTTGCATAACAGTAAACAGGAAACACCCAAATCTGCCCTCCACTGGTTCTCAGCAAATAAATTACTCTGTAATCCAGAGAAAACAAAACAGCTTATTTTATGATTGCCCAAGGACATAGAAAACAGGTCAGTGAAAGTGTTAGGAATGCATATTGAATCCAATGTTAACTGTGAAGAACATGTTAGTCAGGTATTAAAAATATTTCTAGGATCTCCTACTTGCTTTGGAAACTTACAGACATGATTAGTATTGACTTCCTGAGACTAATATACTTTGGACTGTTGCCATCACATATTACTTATGGCCTCCTCGTTTGATAACACACCCTCCTACACTGCCAAAATTCTCAGAACTCGGGAAAGATTGTAATGCATAATGTGTAAAACAAGTCCCAGAGAGCACTGTCGTCCTCTCTTTACCAGGCTCAGACTATTGACTGTTGTAAATGAAAATATGTACACATATATCTGTTTACTATATGTAAACATAAAATTCTGCTAGGGTAGAAATTCGTACTACCACAACAGAATGAAGGTGGATGATGACGTACCAAGATACAGATTAACACCACCGTGTCTCTAACACAAGGTGACTATTTTAAAACTCTTCAAATAATAACACAAAGTGCTTGGGGCATGCCATTACAAATTTTTAATGAAAAACTGCACAATTGGTTATTGGACAACCCATTTCTCTGTTTGCAAGATTTCATGATCTGAGTAGTGCTGAGATCAGTCTGTAAAATCGACTATATCCACTGTTTATTTTGTGAACTGATAGGCCCTCAGAAACAGAATAATGTACAATGGTTATTAGCATGCAAGATAACAGCTAATTGCACTGTCAGCATACAATTAATAATTCTTTAATCACTGCATCAGTATATTTTGTATTTGTTAGTGTGGTACGTTAATTGTGCTCACCAGGTTAGTAATCGTAATGTGGAATGAACACTATGTTCACTGCCTTACCATGTAAAGTATTTACAAATTCCTTGTATGTCAACCCTTTCTATTTACTGCAAATAGCTTCAGAAAATTTTATTGTGATCTGTACAAAAACAAAGCCTAATTCTAGCTGAATGACCATTGGCGATAAACATTCTTGACAGTCAGTTACCTGATATCCCACTTTGGACACAATGACAGTTTCAGAAAATTATAGTTCAAATTGGGGATGAGTATGGCAAAAAACCAAATCACAGTGAACTCTGCTGGCATAGCTGCAGAAATGTCCTGAAAAGTTTTTTTGACTAGAGAATCCCAATAAATCAGTTTTTAAAGCTCAAAAGAAGGCATCACCACAAAACAGAATATCCATAGTGGGCTGCTGACCTTGGTTTGCCTTGGATATTACAGGACATTTGATTGCTTTGCACACTAGCCTGCTAGGTGAAAATCAATTAATCTAAGAAATGACTGAAAAATATAAATCACTTTCATGAGAAAACTTCCGATGTGGAAAGACAGACAAAGCAGAGAAATGTGCAGCATTTTTCTGATGACAGTTATTCTCCAGGATAAGAATTACAATGAAGGATGAACCTGGACGATTTAGCGATATACTAAATCCATTCCAAGCTTTCAAATTATTTTTGAGACCACTTGCTACTTCTGTAGATGACACTTGCTGCAATTTGTAAATGGAAGTAATACATGGACCTACAAAGTAATTGTCCTCTGATAGGCAATTCCTTTACAGAAAGAAGTTTAATACGATATTATCATAACTCTGCACAACAACAGCTTCCTCATCTTCATTACGAGCTTTCCAATATTGGGTTTGAGATAAGTCTGAAAAACAGATTTTCAAATATTAAGAAAATTAATGAATAACTGTTAAATGCAAACAGTTATGTAAATTTTAATCACTGAATGAAATCTAGTACAAAACTGATACTTAAAGACAAGAGCAATGTCATTGTAAATTCACCTTGTGGTACTTAAATTGGATAACGATTTTTTGCAATTATAAGTATACCGTTATTGAAGTAGAGAAGATCATGCAGGTCCATACATTTCGTGAGGTTATACATTTGAATTCCTGAAAATACTAACCACAAAGCATACTTCAAACTGTTTTAAATGCTTGCCATCTGGAGTGGGAATGTAATACTGCTTGTGGTGTTTGTTGTGACAGTGCCATGACATTTAACAGTGCCGCCACGACAGTACTCACAAACGGCGATAGAGGCGCTACGCAACTCGGCTGAACACGGGAGCGCCACCTAGCTACGAACGGTGCCAGCTATTGTTTCTAAGTGAGAGTGTTTGAATATCCACGCAATAATTGGTGATTAAAGGCTATAACACTTTTTGGCGACAAGGTCAGATATTTTCACTGTGTTGTGGATTTGTGTGTTCGTGACGGGGCAGACATGGAACAGCTTATGCAAGCGCTCACTGAACAACAAACACAGCTGACGGCTGCTATTCAGGTGTTGTCGATGTCGCTCACTCATCATCTGTCTTCCTCTTCTCCGCCTCCATTCCCTCCTTACGACGAGGCCGCTGAAGACTGGGAGGTTTATGAGAAGCGTTTGCGGCAACACTTCTTGGCTTTCGGCGTTGTCGACGCTCCTATGTGTAAGTTGTTATTTCTATCTTGGATTTCCCCACGGATCTATCAGCTGCTATCTCAGTTAGCTGCTCTGCAGGAACCTGCTTCTCTGTCCTTCCAAGAAATGTGTGACTTATTGTCTAACTATTACCGAAAAAACACTCATGTTGTTGCCGCCCGCGTGGTGTTCTGCCGGTGTCGTAAACAGCCGCATCAATCTTACCGGGCTTGGGCGGTGGAACTACATGGTCTGAGTAGGAAATGTCAGTTTGTCACGGACACTCATCATGTGTCTTATGCTGATTCAATGGTAGGGATGCTATTCTACAGCTTGCTCCTGATAAAGAAGTTCGGCAATGTGCCCTACAACTGCCAACCCCGTCGTTGGATGATGATGTTTGGTTTGTGGGGCGCTCAACTGCATGGTTATCAGCGCCCGTACAATTTCCCAACCTTTGCTCAGTCAAATTTCGCCACTGTACTGGATGATGATGAAATGATGAGGACAACACAAACACCCAGTCATCTCGAGGCAGGTGAAAATCCCTGACCCCACCGGGAATCGAACCCGGGACCCCGTGCTCGAGGAGCGAGAACGCTACCGCGAGACCACGAGCGGCGGACAACCCCATCGTTGTCGGAAGTTCTAAACATCGCTCAATCCTTTGAAGTGTCTCACACTGCTGGCGCGCAAATAGACACATGGTGTGATGTAGGCGCTGTACAGTCAACTTTCAACATGGACAATTTGTCTGTTTCACAGGAGAACGAAGATGTGGCGGTGGTTCACTCACGTAAACAACGTTGCGTTGGGCCGCAATGCTTGCAGCGAAAACAGCAACCACAGAAGCAGGTTCATTCCGTACTTCCTTCTTGTCCACGTTGTTTCATACAGCATGAGAGGGCAGCGTGTCCAAAACGTTGGGTCACGTGCAATTTGTGTAGGAAAAAAGGCCACATTGCTTCTGTGTCTCAGTCCCCTAAAGTTCCTGTCAACGAGGACAAGGCATCGGACAATGATGTTAACTGTGTGCTTTCTCAAACAAATAAGTTGTTTGTTACTGTTCGTGTTCTGGATAAAGACATTTGCATGCAAGTGGACACTGGCTCTGCAATAACTCTCATTAATTCTCGCACATATTTTGAGTTGGGCTCCCGTCCCTTGTCTCCAGTTACACGAAATGTGATAACTTATAATAAACAGAAAATTCCTATCAATGGCCAGTTTTATGCTTCCACTGCCTACAGGTCTGTTGTTAGGCCCCTCACGTTTTATGTGGTGGATCATGTGGGCACTGAAAACCTGTTCGGTTATGATGCTTTCCAGTTGTTCGGGTTCTCCATTGATGATGATGTGCATCTCATATCTGAGGATATTCCGTATCAACAGCTGGATGGATTGTGTTCTGAATTTTCGTCCATGTTCTCTGCTGGTCTGGGTCGTGCCAAGGATTTTGAAGCCCACATTAGTCTTAAACCTACAGCTCGCCCAAAGTTTTTCCGGGCACGCCCTATTCCACTGGCGTTGCGTGCACCTGTCAAGGCTGAGATAGACAGGTTAACAGCTTCAGGGCTTCTCCTTCCTGAATGGGCATCGCCAATCATGGCAGTTTCTAAACCAAACGGGAGTATCGATTGTGTGGTGATTTTAAAGCCACTGTCAATGCTCAGAACCTCATTGACACTTATCCTCTTCCCCGTCCTGAGGAGTTATTTACCAAGCTCGCTGGGGGCCAGTTCTTTTCCAAACTTGACTTATCGGAGGTGTACCATTTGGCGTTGCTAGCGTGCCAGCCATTTTTCAGAGGTTTTTGGAATAGCTCACGGCTTCTGTTCCCGGCTGCATAAACTGTCTGGATGACATTGTTGTCATGGGGGCCTCCACTGAGGAGCACCTTCGCAACTTGCGTTCACTGTTTCGGGTTTTGCATTCGGCCGGGCTGAGGTTCAAGTTACAGTTCTTCCAACCCTCCATTGTGTATCTCGGTTTCCACTTGTCCCGTGAGGGTATACGTCCTCTACGTCAGCACGTTGCGGCCATTAACGCTCTACCCCGGCCGTCTACAGTCAAAGAACTTCAGGCATTTCCAGGCAAGATTGCTTATTATCACAAATTCATTCCATCCGTGGCAGCTGTAGCTCACCCCCTGCATCAGCTGTTACGCAAAAACGTCCCTTTCTGTTGGTCCAATGAGTGTGAGCAGGCTTTTGTCTGCCTGAAGGCTCATTTGCAGTTGGCGCCTTGTCTTGCCACATTCCGTCTGGGTCAGCACTTGGTTCTGGTGACTGACGCGTCACAGTATGGCCTAGGGTCTGTTCTCGCCAATCGGTATGAGGATGGGTTGGGACGACCCATCGCCTATGCTTCCAAGACCCTCAACGATGCGCAACAGCCTTACTCTCAAATCAAAAAGGAGGCGCTCGCTATCATTTATGCTCTAAAAAAGTTCAGCGTTTTTTGTATGGTTCTAAGTTTCACCTCATCACCGACCACAAGCTGCTGGTCTTTCTGTTCAACCCATCGGCGTCGCTTCCAGATAAGGAAGCTCACCGCCTGCAACTTTGGGCCTTATACTTGTCTCGTTTTCACTATGAGATTCACTATCACCCCATGGCCCAGCACTCCAACGCTGACGCATTGTCATGATTGCCGATGGGCCCCGACCCGGTTTTTGATCATGATGAACCACTCTGTTTCCACATTGATGAGGAAGAACATCGTGCGGTTGAGGGTTTTGCACTTACAGGTTCGCAGGTCACGTCGGCTACTGCGCGGGACCCGGTCCTGCGCCAGGTGATCGGTTTTGTTCAACGGGGTTGGCCGGACAGGACCAAGGGCTGGGCATCGGATTCCCTTCGCAACTACCATGCCTTGCGCCTGCGTCTGTCTGTTCATGATGGTGTTGTTCTTCTGGCCACGGATGGTGCATCTCCACGGGTCGTGGTGCCAGCCTCTCTTCGCAAAGGTGTTCTCAAACTGTTGCATGAAGGCCATTGGGGTATTTCTCGGACTAAGTCCCTGGCCCGCAGGCACATTTATTGGCCCGGTATTGATTCGGACATTGCCCACACGGTTGCTGCATGTAGTCAGTGTGCTCAACAACTGGCTGCACCTCGTACAATGCCCTCTCAGTGGCCTGATCCGGCGCAGCCATGGGAACGGGTGCACGCTGACTTTGCCGGCCCCTTCCTCAGTACTTATTGGCTACTGTTGATTGACGCCTTCTCGAAGTTTCCATTTGTTGTTCGATGTCCGTCGCCCACCACTGCGGCGACGATGCTGGCTTTGTCCAAAATCTTTGCGCTAGAA